>NW_026267274.1:25712-31939 GCF_000697945.3 Frankliniella occidentalis | reverse complement strand
GGGGGCCACCACTTCGATTGAGGATGTACACAGGATTACGTGATTACAGGGATTACACGTCAATTTTGAATGATTACACGTGAGTTACGTTGAATTTTAGGCTCTAAAACAATCAAATTTAGACAATAAGGTAAAATTTAGTGATAATGTTTTAAAATTTGGTCAAGGATTACACGGAATAGATACGGATTACGTAGGGATTACACCCTCATATGTACACAGGATTACGCGAGTGGTGGCCCCCTCGGCTCGCTGGGTGAGTCGGTGCGGACAAGGGGAGGCTTGAATGTCGATGCATCGGGTGTTTTGGAGCACGCGCCACTGTGAAAAAATGTCGTCGAAAATTCCCATATTTGTTGCAATTTTTATTAACAAAATATGTTGTGAATTTGTGAAATCCCATTCTTTGCTTTGTCGATCAATTCCAAGTTGATACCAATTGCTTGTAAATTTGCATCTTTTAATTTGTGTGCTGCACCAGACACGATCGGAAAATATCGGAGAAATCAATAAAATTTAAATTCAAATATTCCTCATGACTCCGCCCCGGCACTGCGTGCTGGAAAGTCAATGTTCTGTTTGGTTAGCACGTGTCAATAGGGCGCCTCAGGTATGGCACAGAGCACAGCGCCTGAAGGCCTAAATTGGGTCCATCTCAATTCTATCCCGGAAAATGTTTCGAGGGGCGAGGGAGGAGGAGGCAGCTATTCCACTGCTGGAGCTGCAGCCGCAGCAGGAGAGCTCAAGTCAATGTATTATTAATGCTTCCTATGGAGAGAGGGCACCGTCGCTTTGATTTTCTGGTGCTTTTCTGTTGCAGGCGGTGGTCAACTCACGGCGACCCACATCACCGGGGGGACCCGTCCAGCGGCAGAAAACCAGCCATTAGCAAGTCAACCTTTGCGATCGGAACGTAGGAAGCACGGAGAGCCCCCAGAGGCTTTACTCCCGACTGCAGGGGACCGGAACGGGGAACCCTGAGAATTTCTCCTGACATTGGAGTGCAAATCCGTGCGAGGAAGTCTGGAGTCATTGAACCCGCGGCAAAGTTTGTTTTGGCCGTGACTTTGCTCACGTACTCTCCACGCAATTACAAAATAAATATTAAGTAACTTGAAAAGGTCGATGCGCGTGTGTGTGTGTGTGCCTTTATTTTTTCTCTTTTGCATTTCTGTTTTGGAAGCACGACAAGATAGGCATCAATTCTGAGAACCACAACAAACACCGACACAAAAGAAACTCGACCAAAACTGGCCAAAGCCGCAATTCGGCATAAACGCCGCTACCTCTAGTCGCTTGTAATCCATACGGCGCACGACCCGAGCGGTACTATATGAATCACAACAAGGGGCCAGTTTTGTTCTTTTATTATTTACGCAAAACGGGTGCCCTTGGAATCATTAATTTCGCCATAACTTAACTAACGGGGCCCCGGCGGAACGTTTTCTGCGACGCAGCAGCTGGCAGCGAGGGGGTTTTCACTCGAGATTTCCGTGCACACAGTATTTCGTAATACGTGTATTTCGTCGGTATTTCTCAGGAAAAGTTCACCGTTTTGGAGCATATTTAGGCGTATTTCGGTGTATTTCACGTGAAATACCTGTGAAATACCTCATTTGGTGTACACGGTATTTCAGAAGTGAAAACCCCCTCGGCTGGCAGCAGAGCCGTGAAATCCTATTGCGCAGTGCGCACTTGCATTATGGGTTTCTGGCGAAAAATAATAACGACAACCAGCAGAGAGGAGAGAGAGAGAGAGGGGGGGGGGTAACGTAGAGCAGGCAATAGGTATAAAAGTAAAAGCAGAATGAGGAAAAACTCAAGGTCAGGCCGCCACACTGGACTGCTTCAGTGAATCGGCAGTGGGTGACTGGGGCGAGCTAGGGCGGGCTGGCGCGCCGGAGCCTCGGCTGGAAGCTCGCCTGGAGCAGCCTGCTGCACTCCGGAGGCCCAGACGGTTGGGGAGGAGGCTGCTGTGCCGCGCCGGGCTGCGCGAGCCACGCGGCACGGGCGCACGACGCCCTCCTGGCCGTTCGCAAAACCGGAGACGGTCGGCGACGCGCGCGGGCGGGACCGGCCGGCCCGGCGCTAGGAAACGAATGAGCGTGATTATGTCACCGCCGCCTTCGACGGCCGCATTTTTCAAGTTTAACGACAGAAAGAAACCATCGGAGGCGGTGCGTTTCGCTCCGGTGCGCTGCTGCGAGTCTTTTGTCCGGCTGCGCGTCGCGCCGCACGGCGGCGTGGTGTGCCGGCCGCCGGCCAATGTCATGGGAAATGTCCTTATTTTTATAGACTAGTTAAGCGTCAGGGAAGCGGCGATCTCCCCACGTGGCTCTGCAAGACAAGTAACAAAGCAAAGATTATTCGAGAGTCGAGTTAGTGCGGGAGGGACATTCTTTTTATTTTTGAGCTAGCCGATCGCAGATTTTTTTTTTAATGGCTTTCTCGTGAGCGCGTTTTGATGGGCCGAAGACAGCCGTGAAGATCGGCGCGGCCGCGCCCCGCCCCGCGACCCGACAGTAAACTGCAGCCAGACGACACCACCGGCCGGTCACGTGATACCACTGCTTGGACTTTGCATGCGGCGAGCCCCACCCAGAATTAACATTCTCATTCGCAACTTGACAGATTGTATCTGAATTGAACACGAGTGATAACCGAGCGTTGGTAGGCGGCGGCGGCGTCCCAAAGACGTCAGCGAATATATATGTCACCGGGGCGCGGAATCCGACACCAAGCCGCACACCAATCAAGTGTACGAAAGACACATGTGAACGCCGAGACACACGGAAAAGACCGCGAGAACTAACGGCACGTCGTGCCTTCCGCGGCCAGGCGGCGGGCACGGCAGCGCACAGCGTCAACATCATTATTTACCTACAATCAGAACTTTCCCCTAAAACCGACCAAACAAGTGGCTTTAATGCGGCGCGCTAACCGCGGCGCCGGCCTTGGGGCGGCCGGGAGTGCAAGCGCAGTGCTGGAAGAAAGGAGTGCGCGGGGGGCGGGAGTGCGAGCTGGAAGAAAGCACCCGAAAGTGTATCTACAGTGGTAAACAAGTTGAACACTTGCAAGAGTTGCACTACACGCACACTGAGAAAAAAAAATCTGTCTCAGCACTATACGTTTAGTCCCCAGATCGACGTTTTTTCGTTGCACTATACGTCTAGCGCTGGGAGCTAAACGTAGCATCCCAGGCAAAGAAAATTTAGAGCACAGCACTAGAACTCAATGGCAGGTCACTATCTCATTTTGAGCTGGGACAAAAGTCGGGAGCATTAGACTTACGTTTAGTGCCCGGACAGAAATATTTTTCTCAGTGCAGTCGTACACTTACCCCTACCAGTCCAACTCGGTAGTTGTGCACTTGTACGTGAGCAACACCTCTGTTTCAACAATTCCCACACGGATTCAGCGTCCCTAGGGAAGTGTACAACAGAGGAGTTGCACTCTTACAAGCAGGGCACAGCTACCGTGTTGAACACATGCAAGTACTTACTCCGGCGGTTGAAGCATGGTTAAGCCGTAGTCCACTTTAGTTTATCAGTGTGCAGAACCAACCAAGTTATGCTGGGTCCAAGCATGACTTGGCTGTTTCTGGTTCACATTTCTCTCACTGTTAAAAGCTTACAGTGATTTTCACTGTAAGCTACGGTGAATTAAACTGTATGCTACAGTGAATCTCACCGAAAGCTACGGTGAATCTCACAGTAAGATACAGTGCTTTCACTGTAGCTTAGGGTGCAAATCACTGTAAGCTTTTTACAGTGCTCATGTAGGGCGCGTGTCGCGATACGTAGGGCAGGAGCGCAGCGGCTCACTGCAAGGCCACGGCCACCTGCCCCCTCTCTTCCTCCCTGCAGCTCGGCGCGCGCGCTCCAAACTCTCCATTCAGCCCGCCATGAACGCCCGGCCCGGCCCCGCCCCGCGCGGAGCCGACCCGGTGCAACGAACTCGCGCCGTGTGGTCCATCCAAGCGCTCGGCCTGGTGGGTGATGGCAGTCCCTTCCCTTGAGGCTGTCCCAAAGGAAAAAAACGTTTCCCGTTTTCGACCAAATTTGTCAATTTTTCCTTATGCTCGTTTACCGCTCCAGTTTTGATAAGCCGAAGTTGATAACGATCTGTTGCCTTTTTCAATTGTAGCTAATATTGCCATTCTTTTGTTGTGTTCGCAATAAAAACAATGTTTGACTTTTTGAGGAAAAAAAGAAAACTTTGAGGAACTTCCAGAATTTGGGGGTGGTAAAAGTCTCCTCAAAAAGTGAAAGAAATTGCCTCAAAAAACCTGACGACTTTTCCTAAAATTATGGGAGTTCTTTGAAGTTTTCTCGATTTCGCCAAAAAATCACTCATTGTTTTTACTGAGTTGACTTGTTGTTTCACGGCACTCCAGCTGGGTTCGGAGTCGATAATTGAAGTTTGTGATATAGTTTACCGACTTGGTAAACAGCTCATCTTCAAGACAATTTTCTCACGCCTCCCCGCCAAAACTTACGTAATCTGAGCACGAACGCTTTACAGGAGGCGCATTTGTGATGACTATCTGACGTGTGGCTGCTTGTAACAGCGACCATTATACCGTTCCCAACTAATTTGTTTCTGTTGTTCTGTTTTTCAGGTAAACGATAAGAGATCGGGACATGTGTGACCATACTACTTACTTGTCGGTCGCCGTCATCAAAGTATTCCACTCGGAGACAGAGGTCGGCGAGCCGAGCCGAGCGCCCGAGCCGAGCCGAGCCCGGCCGAGCGCGGGACGGAGAGCCGAGCCGGGTCGTGCCGATCCTATTCATCGGCGCTAATTGCTGTTGCCGTATGGCACATTGCGCCAGGCTTTGCTGCACTCGGTCAGCAGCAGCGGTTAGGTAACGCGCGGAACTCTGTAATTGGCGAAAAAATTGGCCACACTTGTCCGCGAGATGGTCCCGGCCGCGGCGCGTAAAGTCGTATGCGTGTTGTTGTGCCTGATGAGTAGTGTCGAGTGTGAGTGGACGTGTCAGTGAGTGAGTGTGTGTGTGTGTGTGTGTGTGTGTATGTGCGTGTGTACAGGCGTGTGTGTACGCGTGTGAGTGCGGCGTTCAGACAAATTGGCTGTAGCCTACCTGACGGCCGGCCGCACATTGTGTATCTCGGTTCTCGATCCTTCCAGGCACGCGTCCGTCAGTCATGTTCATGTCGAATGAAAAATATGATTCGGCCACCGGCTTTACGCACATCATAGCGCCTCTTCTGTCTTCATGCCCCGTATAGTTGAAAGGGGCCCTATAGATAGACTGATGCGGCCTCAGACCTCAGGCGGGGCGCTCCTCCGGGGCCAAGTAGTCGAATCGCACCATCTGCACCGTCACCGAGGTGGAGACTTCCCACCAGGACGACGAACAAAAATACCTCCGTCCTCTGTCCGCGAGAGGAAGTATTCCACAGCTCGTCATCATTGTCTTGCGAGGCACAAGACAAAATGATGCTGCATATGGACCGCGCGGACGGAACAATCCTATGGATCACTCAGCAGCAGCAGCAGCAGCGGCGGTAGGGATTAGGAGGGACAACCGTTATGCGGAATCCTCTCTACCTGCAGCCAGCCCGCGGGGTCGCGCGGGTAAGGTGGATAGATGGATCGTCAGTTTACGTAACCAAGGGTCCCAGGACAGGGCAAGCCAGGACTGACTGAGAAAGCTTGACCTGGTTCTTGCTCTTAAACGGTATTTCGGACAGGTCGGATGCATCGGGACGGGCGGATTATTGCGTGCCCTTCTAACGGTTCTGCGATCCTAGCCGTGGACAAGAGAGAGGCACCGCCCAAGTCTCAACGGAACGTTTGCACCACGTTCACACAGATTTCGGTTTACATTTTCACCTGCAAAATGAGCTGCGGCTGGTAAGCTGGGACTGCTTTGTCTCCTTACTCAGCGCCTGCGAATCGCGGGCAGGCAACCCAGCAATGCGCGCCTGTCTGACGGGACTGCCTGCCTGCCGGGCGGGCCGCCGCCGCCGCACAGCCGCGCAGCCAGCCAGCGCGTCGCACTGGTCGCGCGCCTACCGGCCGCCCCGGCCCTCGCGGCACGCGGCGGCACGCGGTGTACGCAGACATACATCCTGGCGGTCCCGGCGGGCGAGCGCTCACGGAGCAATAAATCTTGAGATATCACGCCTCAATGGTCCATCCGGGAGCCGACTGCAAGAACGTGAGAGGGGGGCGGGAGAGAGGGAGAGAGAGGTAGAAA
>NW_026267274.1:12128-20814 GCF_000697945.3 Frankliniella occidentalis | reverse complement strand
GCCCCCGAGCTAGCCGCCCCCGCCCCGGGGCCGCCGGATGGCAACAAGAACTTTGACCGCTTAACTTCATGTTGTGAACTGGAATGATGACTCGAGAACAGACGTCACGGTCCGGAACCATTACCGTGATAAAGTTTCAGGCCAACATTGAGGTCAGGACCGGGGAGGGGGTTGAGGTTGTCGGCTCAGGCGTGGCGTGGCGTGGCGTGGCGTGGCGGGGCCTGGCGTGGCGGGGCAAGGTGATCGTCGTGGACCAGGGGGCGGGGCCGATGCCACCCGCGACTGGCCCCTCGTTCAATCAGGCAGGCACTACGGCGAGGCGCAGCGCCGCAGCTCGCAGCTCGCAGCTCCCGCGGGGTGAATGCGCTCGGCTCGCGGAGCCGCCGGCGCAAGGGGCCCCCGGAAGAGTGATTTGCGGTGCCAGTAGTATGGCGACGGCTAGGGCGAGCCGGCGAGCCCCTCCGAGCCGAACCCACACGACACCCGTCCTTGGCGCCATGACAGTGCACACAGAAGCACTTTGAGCAGGCTTGTTATACATCGCGGCCTTCGAGGCCTACGGCGCTCTTCCTAAAGTACATCGACACGCCGCTTTTGTTGTTATTGGTGTGTGTGAGCTTGCTTACAAGCGCAAAATCTTATAATGTGTTTTAAAGGCTTAATAGGCGGGGAGGTCGGGTGTTCACACAATGCGATTCCTGGTAGTATAGTTGTCTTCTTCATGTCGGATGCTTGTAACGAACCGGTGCAGGTAGCACGTACAGTACTGTCGACCCCTCGAGTGAGGAGAGGGAGGGGGCGGGGGGAGGGTGTTGAGGGGGTCACCACGTTCAGCTGCTGCTGACAGCCCCACAAAGCGACGCCGCGCCACGCTGGCTCTCGGCACCTCGGCTCGGTCACAACAAACCACCGCGTGTCTGTGTCGCTGCTTTTCCTGTCTATCTGTCGGTCGGTCGGTCTGTCTGTCTGTCTGTCTGTCTGTCTGTCTGTCTGTCTGTCTGTCTGTCTGTCTGTCTGTCTGTCTGTCTGGCTGGCTGTCTGTCTCTTTCGCACACACACGCATGTGCAAATAGGTAAGGTCGTCGTGCGATTATGTTGCCGAGGGTTAAGAATTATCGCACGATCGTTAAAAGTACCTCGGGGGGAAAATAACCCAACCCGATGTGGAAGTACAACGACGGCGGCGGCGGTCTGATCTCGTCTGGCGCGACGCCAGGTGGCGCCTGTAGCTGCAGGTCCGCCCGTTGCCACTCGTGATGACCTAGCGACTCGACCCAATTTCCTTTCCGTACTGGAATATTTCTCATACGCCAAGGCGCCCGCGCGGATCCGACTCTAGTCGGTGGTGACGGTGAAAAAGAACAGCGCTCATGCATTAACAAAGTCCGTGGCTGTTTGCTGCAGGTGACGGCGTAGAGTACCGCCGGGCGCGGGCACCTTAAGGGATCGTCCAGAAAGTACGCCCAATTTTCGCTGATTTATTCGGCAAGTTACAGGGGCTGGGCGCCCTTGAAAATGTGGGTAGGCCACCCCGCAGTACACGCATGCACTGCCGATAAGACATTGCCTACCTAGTAGGCGCTATTAGAACCTGCAACCTGCAACGGCTAAGACTGGAAGTTTCGTACGCTCTAGGATAGGATACTCACATTCTCTAAGGTGAAGCGACTCTTGATCAGCCAGTTCCCACCCCGTGCTTTGTTCCACTTCGCTCTGCGCCCCCGGCTATGACGTCACGCCACACACCGTAGGCCGCCCTATCCTGCCTCTTGCGGCGGCCCTCTTCCAGCCGAGCCGCGCCGCTCCCGTCCATGGCGCTTGTTCCAGTTGTTCACCTTCGACGCGTCTCAGCAGGCAAATTTCTCATAGCCGAGCGATAAAAGACGTCACGATTCCGACGGCAATAATTGAAATATATGTGTGAAACGCAATTAAACGTGTTGTTCGTATCGGGAGGGCCGGGTATGTCGGCCGCGCATGAAACTGAAACGCACAGGGTCAGGGGGGAAGTGCGTCGTGCAGCTGGGCGCCGCGGTGAGGAGGGTGAGGTTAGGGTAGGCACTGGTTGGTTAGCGAGTGCGGGCCCGCGGGCCGAAACTACTTCCCGCCCGCTCCGACACACCAAAGTCCTATTTCTCGACTGCCGGTGTTACACAAGCGCACAGATTTTTCTGGACGAATCCAACTGCGCCAGACAATAATTGTTGAGTGTGTGTTATGTGAACTTGGCGGTGGGACGGGTTTCCGACGCCGAGCGGGCGTGACCTGAGTGACCTGAACCTAATGACCGACGGTCATCGGCCTGGGTGTAGAGGGTGTTTTGCCTTTCGACGGCCTTCTTCAGTGTTACAATGTGCGTTCTTACGCGTAGTACTACATACTTGAATCAGGTGTACAGATGATAACTCCAGCCGGTTTTTCCTCTCCTCGGGAGAAGAAGTCAATGGCCGAAGCCGAAGTGGGTAAAATTTGTCGAAGCACGTCCGTTTGGAATAAGCCAGACGTTGGCGTTCTCACTTGACATGAACGTTGACACTTATGCACTTATACCGAGGTACTTCAACCTCATTGTCGAAAACAGCAAATAAATTAGGAGCCACAGTCATATGAGCCGGGTCCCCTGGGCAGGGAAGCATAGTCACGCGCAAACTACTAGAAAATGGTTTACAAAGAACGCGTGCGCGCGACCAACGTCAAAGATGACGCGACATCGTTTCGGAAACCCCGCGGGCCGGTAGGGTCGCAGCAGGGGCAGGACTGACGCAGAAATGGACCATCGCGCAAGTGGTCTAATAACTGGTGCGACCCTGGGTCAGGACTTCCCTCGCCCGTTTGGTAATTGTGTGACGTCCGAGTTCAGCGTCCCCCCCAAGCCCGGAGTGTGACGTCCCCAGCCTCTCCAGCGCTCTTCTGGTTCAGGGTCGGGGTATCCCGCCGGCCGGGGCCGCCGCCGGCGTGGCTCCAGCAGCTCCAGCAGCAGCGGCTGCAGCCTCCAGGGATCCCCGGCCTGGCCGGCTGACGCGGAGCGCCGCGCCGCGCCACGCCATGCGTCAAGCGTGTCCCAAATCCCGCGCACGCACCTTCGCCCCGGCCGTACGGCCGTACGTCCAACGGAGAACCCGTCCACTCTGTGACGTCAGGTCGGGCCGCGCCGGGCTCCGCAGGCCGGGCCGGGTCGGGCCGGGCGCCCCGCCATCTGACGTCACCGCTGCAGTGCAGCCCGCTCCAGCCGCTCCAGCCGCTCCAGCCGCTCCAGCTGCAGGCTCCAGCACAGAGGCTGACCCGCACGAGGAGCGCACCCACGTGGGGAAAACGTGGAAATGATGACCCAGGCCGGGCGGCACGGGCCGCGCGGTTATTTTTAAAACGGACAGAATATTAGTTGTTACACAACACACAAAGTAGTAACGCGGAACTGATACAACACTTATTATCGCGGAGCGAGGCGCGAAAGACTGCTGCTTGGATTGTAGGAGGGAGACGTCGCCACCGCCGTGCCGCAGGCTTAAATAAGCGCATGACAAAAGTGATCCATCTCTCTCTCTCTCCCTCTCTCTCATATCACCTCTCTCTCACTCTCTCCCTCTCTCCGTCGTATCGTCTCTCTCACTCTCCCCCTGATATTGTCTATCTCTCTCCCTCTCTCATATCGCCCTCTCTCTCTCTCTCTCTCTCTCTCTCTCTCTCTCTCTCTCTCTCTCTTCTCTCTCTCTCATTCTCTCCCCCTCATATCGTCCCTCTCTAGCCATCTCTTCTGCGCCGCGATTCCGAATCGCTACCGCGGTGAGAAAAGCTGACGAAGACAGCAGAAAAGTGCTCGCTTAATGATCAGGTTGCGGCGGGTGTGTCCCGCCTGGATCTCCATATCCAGTCCGAGTTGTATAATCCTGCGGCGCATCCCCCCGGCTGCTCGGAGGGCCACGCCGTGTGGTTCGCGTGCGCCTTCAAACAATGAAACGTTTAATTCTCTCATGATTGCCCTCTGCTCGCCGCGCGGACACTAGACAGGCACACTATCGAGGCTCGCGCCCGCACGATGCTTTAGCGATATGAGTTAAGATCAGGCGCTTATCAGCATTCTGGGAGTCATTACGGGTGGTAATCAAAGTCAATCCCACACAGATGTTAAATTTCCTTACATAAGAGGCGCCGCCGGAAAGTTGCCACTTTTTCGTTCGTTCTGGAATAAACTCGTCCAGTGTTGCAATACTGTCGTTGTTTTTTCACGTCAGGTAGAAAATTGTGTCCGTGATGAATACTACTCCTGGATATTCAGGCCCCGCCTCTTTTAATCGATCCCTCTTCTTTTTTATTCCTTCCATAAAGCCATTGACTTAGCCCCCCCCCCCCACACACACAAGTAAGTAATGACGCGACTATAATTATACTATTAACGAGGGGGTAATCACTTGCGAAATAGTTCGTACACCTTCCCCCGAAATAGTCCGAAATAAAGGCGAAATAGAGCGAAATAAACACGAAATAGACGCGAAATAGTCGGTGAAATAGTCGCGAAATACCCCTGAAATACTCTGAAATACCGCGGTATACCCTGAAATAACCCGAAATAGGAGAGCAATAACCGGAATGGCAGGAGAAATACCTCAAAATAGCCCCCGTACGCTACGAACTCTGGTGATTTCCCCCTCGACAATTAATACTTAAAATGTAGCCTTTATTTTGTGTTTCAAAGAAAACCACCCTGTATGATCTAATCACCCACCCTGTATGAGTTGTTCGGGTGAACCTATTGTGCTAGTGAAGCGTAAATTTAATTGCTCGTACGCTGATACCCCAGGGACAGGAGCCGCACGAGTGCGGTGCCCATCCAACTACCATGAAATGGGCCGCACGCGCCAAGTGTACAGTGTACATAGTGCATACACACACACACACACACACACATACACACACACTTATTCACACATTTAAATAACGACTTTGTATAATTCCGCTGACTGAGAATTTTCCGTTACTTCGACGCCCGTTTTCCCTTTCCTCATTGACGGCATTTGCACGTGTGTGAGAGTGTGCGTGCGAAATGTTTTAACTTAGTAGTGTTATAGTCACAGAAAGTATGATATCATTTAATTGTGACTTTGTACTGTGAGAGGTCGCTAGCTCCCCTTATTTGCAGTAGTGTATAAAGGATGAGTGTCGGTGTTGACGACCCCTATCGGTCTGCGGTGCGTTTAACAATTATTCTGTCACGTGAAAAAGAAAATCACAGCAAAGCACATGAAAAACGCGTTTACAAAATGCGACGGGGAGTTTTCTTGTTCCCTCGTTTATTTACTTCATAAAATTAAAAGTCATATACAGTCAACCCAGTCACAAGGTGACACCACCCGCATTGTGGGAGACCCGAAGGCAGGTCAGGGGTCGTACGAACTACTCTCAGATCAGAGATAAGTCGCAGACCAGCTCACCCCCGGGCTGACCAGTGTTTCGGCTAATGTATATTTTCTTTTCTTGGGCATCTGAACGGGGGGAAAAGAAGAGATGAGCTGTCACTAGCACTAATAAGTGCCACGCACGGCACCCTGACCACAAAGGCTGAGCTGGCCTCCTCTGCCGCTCCGACGATGGCCAACCCCACTGCGTCAAAGTTGGCGCTTGCTGGCCGTCACTGGGAAAGGGGAGGGGAGGGGGGTATTCCTCACACGCATGGATAGCCAGGGTTTTTTCTTTTTCTCACACCTCTCGTCCATCTCTCCTACCCCGCCGCAGATGAGACACGAGTGACTAACTGCCTCTCTACGCCGGCCCGACCCGTCCCGTCCAGCCGACTGGTACGGCGCGGACGGCTTCTCGGTAAAAGGGGTACGTCGTGCGCATTGTCTGTGCGACTTACCTCCTCGGGCGGTTTCGAACGCAGGGAGGCACGTCTGCCCACAGGAGATCGAAACGACGTCAGCGGGGGAGGGATTCCCCTGAACGGAACGGGGCATGACCAGAGGCCCAAGGACGCCCGTCCAGCCACCTGCCCCGCCCCAGCGCGTCCTCGGGCAAGCCTCAATGGCCAGAACAGAACCTTGAGCATCATAGGACAACAGGACACCCTCGGTGGGTGGTACATGGCCATACTTAATTGTCAATAAAAGACGCATCTCCTAACTCTTTTCTGCAATAACCGCTCTACGGGGGATTGCATTGCTCAATTTCCGCAACTTATTGCTTTATTTATGCGCCTTATTTATGACAACGGTGTGTGTACTACACTGCACACTGGTAAAACAAGTAAGTGGGTATCTTGTGCACACTACATGTGCGCTTGTCTGTAATTAGCTCACTTCATGGTGCTTAAATATGAAGCACACTACATAGTGAGCAAATAAATTTAGACGTTTGGAAAATGTGCAGATTCAGCACACATTGGTACACTCTAGTCTTAGTAATAGTTCAGGAAACCCATACTAATAAATGTCAAAAGTTGCACACCAGGGGATGGGCAACGTGCAGTTGCCTAGACGTTTGAGCATTTTTGAAAAGCACACCAATTATTGGTGTGCAACTTTCTACATTTGTTTTGCCAGTGCATTTCTGGAAATTTAGGTGACGTGAAAAGTGTGATTCGGGTTTCGACGCTTTTGGAGGTATGATTACACTGACATACACGTAGCAGCGCAGCCCCATAAGAACATCTGACATCTACGTAGAATCATCGTCCTGCCTTTGTGGAATAGACGCACTACGTTAATTCTACGTCGATTTTTTATTTTACTAAATAACGTAGATTTACCTGGACTTTTAACGGCGCATGTACGAGGGCAGGACCACGTGGCCGTATTTTCCCGCGGGGGGGAATGCCCGTCCCGAGTCCAGCGGGGCCGGTCGTACCCACCCAGAACCCTATCGTCCTGGACCGCCAGTGCGTGAGTGATCAGGTGTGATGCCGGCCCAGTTCCAACCCGACCGGCCGGCCGCCGCCCGGGGCGCAGGGGGCTTCCCCCGGCCACCGCCGCATCGGCAGGGAAAGCCAGGCGAAATTATGTGGTGTTTCAAGCAGTTTTTCCTCTTTCGCACTCTGGATCTGCGAAAGCAGTTCATTTTCCCCGGGGCCCAACTAACTCCACGGCTCGCTGCATGGGCAAGCGCTCGGCGGTGTTTGAGCCCCAATATACTCACCGCGCGGGCGTAGCGGTCCGAGCGCCCCCGGCGTTGCACTTCCCGATAGAGAACCCCACACGCCTCTCTCTATTTGCCCCTCTCTCGCTCTCCGTAAAACCGCTCCGTGGCCAAACCACGCGTGCGGGGACCCAGCCGAGCCGAGCCGAGTCCAGCCGAGCCGAGTCTAGCCGAGCCGAGCCGGTGCGATGCCGGTGCCGGTGGTGACGGTGCGTGCGGAGACGGTACGCCGCGTACGCATGCAGGCCCGGCGGCCGGTGACGTATGACGTATGCATGCACGGCAGCGTGAACCGACACACACAGTGCGAGTGCGCGAGCTGCGTAAGCGAGCCCATGCGTACGCAGAGGAGGCATAGGCCGGCAGTCCGAACGGATCACATATTATGAAGAAAGGCCGGCCGCTCTGACGGTGGCGGGCGGTAGGTGATAGGGAGGCATGTGACTATCACTCACTCGCGCACCGCATGTCGTGTATAGATCTCTGTCGCACGTACGGTCGCGCACCTCGTTGTGTGTTCCTTCATTAGCGGTGTACGGCGTATTTATGACGGCAGGCAACACGACAGCAAACAGGCCGTTTACAACTAGACTGGGGAATTTGAGGTTTTTAAAATCGACGCAAGTTGACGACTTTCTCGAAAATAAATTTAAACGATACATGTTTTTAAATGTCTGACGAGGTGTGTTTCTTCCGAAACTGTGGGCGGCAATCCTTTGACCTGGCCGCCACAACACGGCGCCTCGCGGCACGAGTGGTTTGTATGGTTCATTCACCAGCGATTTGCGTCCCACTCTCCTCCCTCTCCACTCTGCCCGCCCCGCCCCGCCCCGCCCCACCGCGGCCGACAACACGGTGGCACTCGGCTCGTCTTCGCAGAACCGCACGCGGAATGGAGTGAAATAACTTCCGAGATGATTCACTTTCCACGCGGTCGGGCAGGTGGCGTCGAGGAGGCGAAAGGCGCCAGGGATTTGTGGGAGCAGGTGCGGAGAGTTGTGCCCCAAGGGGTGGGGCCGAGCGGCCCAATCGATGACATTTTTGGGGGGACCGACAGGCGTTTCCTTGCAGTTATGGTCAAGCAGGTTTAACGGAGAAACTTAAGAAGGCACATTGCTTTAAATTCGCAATTAATGGGTACATCTGCTGGTTATCGATCCCGTCAAGGACTTGAAACAACTGCCATTCCATCGACACGATTAGGATTGCACCGCTTGTGCACACGACAATGTGTCGAGGCCCCACGGCCAGTGGCGCACGGCGGCGAGCCCCTGCAGGCGGGCCGCCCGCCGGGCGGCAAGGGTCATCCTCGGAGGCGCGCTGTGGTTGGCTGCGAGCCGGTGGGGGTTCCCCGTCTCGGCCAATGAGGAGCCGTCCTGGCGGGCAGCCCCGTGACGCACGAGCCCAGGTTGGCGGGAAATCTGCCTGCATCGGGGACCCGGCCGGCGGACGGGCGGCGAGCCGAGCCCCGCGCCTCGCCAAGTTCAAGACTGGAGCGGGCCGAGGGGCCGGAGCGGCTGGCCGAGCGGCCGAGCGGGTGAGAGGGGCGGAGGGGGCG
>NW_026267274.1:9196-12078 GCF_000697945.3 Frankliniella occidentalis | reverse complement strand
GGCAGAGACAGACGGACAGACAGACAGACAGACAGACAGACAGACAGACAGACAGACAGATAGACAGACAGACAGACAGACAGACAGACAGACAGACAGATAGACAGACAGTCATTTACAGTCAGGATTTATACATTTATCCGGACCTACTTTTGGCATGTGTACACGGCTAGAAGCTAACAATTTTCTCATTTGTGATACTCTTTTGGATGCCCGTCCAGCAAATAAGAAACTGAAAACAACTTTCGTTTCATAAATTGTGGTATTGGGCTAAAATTTCCACAACGTGAAAAATTTCCTCGTAAAGTTACGACCGAGGGGGCAATAACTCCGGGAATCATGTGTACATCTGTCTGGGAATCATCAGGATAAACATTGATCAAAATCAATAGAAATCGCTTAGAATAAGCGGGAAACTAGAGAAATAAGTACAAATCAGTCGAAATAAGCGGTTTATACCACTAAAACCCCCCAAAAAACCTATGTAATAATTATAAGCGGACGGGAATCACCGGGAATCAAGAATTTCGGGAATCATGTGTACACTTCAAAAGGGAGTTATTGCCCCCTCGGTTACGACATTTCTTGTAATTTGGAATTCGAAAATAATGTTAGAAATTTACGGCATAATATTTTTGCTCCTCGATTAATTCCAAGTCGACAGGAAGTGATTGTAATTTTACAACTTCAAGTTGTAATTTTACGGACTCACATCATGGAAAGTTTTCCTGTAAACTTACGAGTATTGTTCACGGTGCAGAGAACAACGTGAACGTGGTTCTTCCAGCAAGTGCACAACACCTCTGTTGAGCTTGAGCACTTACCACACAGTGAACGTCCAATCTAAGGAAATGTTCAACCGAGGAGTTTAATTACACTTGCAAGTGCACAGCTACGGAGTTAAACACTTGCGAGGAGTGCGTCCACCGCGTACTCGGCGAACGCGGTGTTGTGTGAACTTGCGGCCTCGATGCTCCTAGCCCGGGAGATGTTGCTACGCGCTGTGGCCAAGAAAAAAGCAATAAAATCTACTGGTACTCCACACACATGCGCCACATGCGCATACAAAACGTGTTGTTAAATTGAAAGACGGTCGCAACTGCGAGGCTCCCAAATTCCTATTTCCAAGTTTTTAACAGTGCACGAAGTAGGACTCAGTATCCAGTAAGTGTCAAATGTCTCACACATTAGCAGTAATTAATGCAGGCTTCAGCACTGACTCCACTGCCATGCCCATGTATCGAAGTTTGCTTTAATTGAAAAGTGTCGCCAGATAGATAGGCTACATACTGCTAATTGCCCGGGAAGCACCTACTCAGCTTATTTCATGTTTAGAAATGTGTCAATTTCTTTTACGGAGAACAAAAACATTCCTTGAGCCGCGACTTTACTGACTGCTACTGTACCTTCATCATTAGCACATATACAAATTATACACTGCATAACCAGGTTTTGCCAATCACAGCTGACATACTCTGTTCTACATAGAGTTTGAAATTTCCAAAATTTCCCGGAAAATTTCCTGAAAATAACGGAAAACCCCCGAAAGTCTATGAAATTTCCTTTTCCCCCGGAAACTTCCCTTTTTTCTGGAAAATTTTCGAAAACCTTTTCAGGGCTTCCAACCCTTTATTGGAGTAGCAGAGAAGTTACATGCGCGCGGTCCGAACAGCACAAAAGCATTGAAAGGAGAGTTAAGGCGGATACACGAGCGGACACAGCTCCCGTAGGACCACGCCCTTTTGACGTACCGGCGCGATCACGGCCCGGACGCCATCCGGGAGGCGCGCGTGTTCTACTCGGCTTGCGGACGCTGGTAGTGACGTCCGTCCGGTGGCGGGGCGGGGCGGTCGATATTCTACGGCGCTCGATTGATCGGTATCTGTCCGATAACACTACCGAAGCCCAATGAGCGCCTGCGGATCAGCGGTTAGGCAACCCCGCGCAGCATCAGCGCGCGACAGAACTGCCTACCTCCCAGGCGCCCAGCCTGGCCCACGTCCTGGACCAGGTCCTGGACCACCAGCACTGCGGTGGCAAGCTCAAGGTCCGAGAGCTTCCGAAACGCTGGCCTTGGGCGTCTTATATAGGCGAATACATATACACGCTCTTTGCCGCTGAACAGCGGTAGGCTATGCGGCCGCCGGGGCCGGGGCCGGGACGGACGCCGGTGACCAGCTCAGCAGATCGCGGGTTGCCAAGCGCTGCTACGCGTCGCTAGAGCCTGGCAACGAACTATACATAGCAGCGATCGCCCGGGGCGAGGGCGGGGAACGTCGTGCGTCGGACTGGGATCCTATTGGTCAGTCGATTTTATCTCAAATTCCTCGCCGTATTGCCCATTCGGCGTAATTTTATGTCAGCAGTTTGATATCATGAGAGGCAGGCGACGCTGTGTCTCGAAGGTACAAAATATTCGGTAAAATGACGGACGGCGAGAAAGAGTTGATGAGGGGGGCCCATGAGAATGGACGTGTGACAAATCGAAGTCTGATAGGGGAGCAGCGACCGGAGTCAGGGCAGAGGACGCTCGAGGGGGCATCAACTTCGAACATTCACGGCTCACGCGCCGGTTAAATATCGAATAGGAACGTATTCAGCTGATGTTTGCGAATATTCACAAGGTATTTGGAGTTTTCAAAATATTCAACAGTATTCATCGATATTCGTCGAAATTCATCAATATTCACTGCTATACATTCAGTGGTATTCACTGCACGGTCGAAAAAGTTTCTTGTAATTCAAGACCCGGTCTTGGCTCTGATGGAGAACGCCACTGGCATCCAAGACCAGGTCTTGAAATACAAGAAACTATTTTTACCCCGTGTGGTATTTAGTAATATTGACTATTTGAATTTATTCTCAATTTTCGAGTTTGCCCC
>NW_026267274.1:8723-9146 GCF_000697945.3 Frankliniella occidentalis | reverse complement strand
CCCCGAGACACTCGCACTCGAAGACGAGAGAGAGACAGATAGCTGACTGGGGGGGACCTCGACGCCGAAGGTAAATCGCCGCCTCTGACTGAACGGAAGGAGCATTCGTGTCCGACATGTAGTGCGCGAGTCTAAATGTATAAACAACGCAAAGGCCGTTGTGGGGAAATGAGCGGCAGAGAGAAAAGGAAGCGAATAAACCGCTCGGCAGGGAGGATGCTGCTCCGCCAACAACGAAGAGGGCGGTTAAAAGAATAAAAAGTTGCGAACGTTATACCGGAAGTAGTTACAGATATATATGTGCGTCGCGCACAGTACACTCCCGCACTCACTCGCTTACTCACAAGTTCAAGGCCGTCGGCCTAGCCCGGGCCGACGCGCTGGGCGCCGCGGCGCCTGAGGCCGGCCGGACCCGGTGCCCCG
>NW_026267274.1:7658-8673 GCF_000697945.3 Frankliniella occidentalis | reverse complement strand
CCCGCCCCGCCCGAGCCGCCGAACTGGACGATCCGTTCCTCTTCCGCGGCCTGCCAGAGTGCGCGTTACCCCGGGCAGTGTGCGGCCGGAACGGCCGACTTACTCTTGCACCTGTTACGGTGACTCGCAGCAGCAGATGAGACTGGAAAAGGTGCTTATGGGGGAAAAGAATAAGAAACAAAAAGCCGCACTGGACGACGCGCGTCGCCGCCGACACGCAAACAAACAATTTATTGAGGATGTTTCCGCGTGGCAGCCCGGGCTGCGGCAGCAGCGGCAGCGCGCCGAAATGGCATCGCAGAGCAAATCAATCGAGCTGTGGCGCCGCTGCTGTGGCGCGGCTGTAGGGTAGTCGGGCCTGGGCGTCATGCTTGCCTTGTTGCAGAGCGACATCTTGCATAACTCCTCACGGCCGCGACGCGACGCCGGCAAGTAGGTCCGCAGTGTGATGAGACCTACGGCGGCGGCGCGCGCCCTGCGGGGGCGTGGCGTGGCGGAGCGTGGCTCAGAGTAGCGTGGCGTGGCGCGGCTGCGGCGCATGGCGGGAAGATGCTGCTGCTGCTGCTGTGACTCAAGTCAGGCGCAGAAGCCTGAATGAGACTCTGCCGTGGAGGGAATCCGGTATGCTGCCGCGTGGCTTCGTGCGAACCGACGCGCAAGCACACTCCTCACAATGCAATCAAAGGTACCTATACAATTCGGTAAATTTTTTAACACGTTCAGTGCGGCGTGACCCGCACCGCGGGTCACAATAACATGGGATTGCCTACCCCCGCCGCACTCAACGTGTTAATTAAAAAAAAAAAAGTCGAGGGAGCAAGATTTGTTGGTTATCCACAGCCCGGGATGTCCCCTGGATGGTCATATTCTCGGGGCCCGTGAGTGAAGGGTAGATCCCCCCCCCCTCCCAAAGTCTCGCCCTCTCACAAAGCATTATTCCAATTTCCCGCCCGGCGGTCCTGGCCCGGCAGCGCCGCCGCCGCCCCTATCAAAGTGCCGGGGCGCTGGAGTGGGG
>NW_026267274.1:6645-7608 GCF_000697945.3 Frankliniella occidentalis | reverse complement strand
GGAACACGCCCCCTCGCTCACGCATCGTCGTGCGATAGGGCGACGCGGGAGAGGGAGCAGGAAAAAAACAAAAGAGGAATGGGAAGAGAGCAAACGGGGCTGGCTGAGAGGGGCGGGGAAAGGGGGGGGAAGCGGGGAGCCAAGTGATTGCGTCCCTGGCAAGGCCGGCCCGGCCCGCGCCGCTCAGCGCCACGCAGCCGCCGCACTAAATCGATGTAAATGGTAGGCCGGGCCGCCGCCGCCGCCGCCAGCGTCCCCTCCCGCCGTGGCGCGCCTCCAAAATAAATTGGTTTCTCTAAACGCGGCTGTGCAAGCATTTGGCCGGGCAGCCCCGGACGGATCGCGGAAGTGAGGTTAGGTGTGCCCCCCCCCTCTCTTCCCTCCGCGTTGCCTTCTCGGGTTGGTTTCGTTTGCTTTGCGCTCCAAAACTGCCGCCTCCGCCGCTGCCGCAATTCCCTGTAGGCCGGCTGCTGCTGCTGCCTCTCCAATTGAGGCTAGAATCCCACTCTAGGACTCTGGTCGGAGCGGGCGGAGCGGGGTGGAGCGGGGTGGAGCGGGGAGGGTGGGTGGTGGAGCAGAGTGGGGCGGATGTTCCAGAGCCCTATTCTCCCCGAAGAGAGGCCACACCGACGACAAGCCACCCCGCCCTCAACCGCAGCTATACCGCGGCGCCCCATGTCGCGAGGGTGGCCGTCCAGTCGCGCGTCCCAGCAGCGTGCCTGCCGCCTGCCTGGCTCTGCCTCACCTGCTGCAGGCGGGACAGGCCAGGCGGAAGGCAGCGGCGACCGTATCCAAACTCGCTCAAGGTCAGCCGCGCCTGGTCCTGGACTCTCGTTGCCCGCAGTACCTGGAATAAGAAGAGATGCCCAGGCGGCGCGGGGAGGACGCGTGGGGACGCGCGGTGGCTGACCTCTCCACCGGCTCCCGGGCGTGGGCCGCCCGCCCCCGCCGCCCCCGAGCTAG
>NW_026267274.1:5480-6595 GCF_000697945.3 Frankliniella occidentalis | reverse complement strand
CCCCCGCCCAGAAAAAAAAGTTTCAAAATTTTCCTGAAAAGCATGTTTGCCAGATCGCGGCAAAACTTTGCGCAATCGAGCGTGTCTTGTGCGTCGTGTCGCGGAGTGAAAAGTAATAGAGTCATTCACATCCCCCCCCCCTTTCTCTCTCTCCTCGGCTACAACACGTTTATGAAAGCGTTGGTTCGCTCCTTGGCGCGCTTCTCCTGCCGCGCCCCACCACGCCGCGCCACGCCCTTCTAGGACTATTTCTAGGTGAGGGGAGACGAGCCGAGGCTCCATTGCGTGTGATTACTGCGGCCTTACTTGTGGCGCCTCGCCGTGTCTAGGACTCTAGGATAGGCAGGCGCATCAGCAGCTCGCCTAGACGCCGCCGCTAGAACGCGTTCCCGCCACTGAATGATGCACCCCGATGGCAGCGGGAGGGCGGCGGGGGAGGGAGGGAGTTCGTATGTATTAGCCTCTGGGACTTCGTTAGCTGCTCAACAGGTAGGACGGCTCAGGCCAGGAGGCAGTCTGGGAGCCTCGGAGGCTGGCTATCCAGCTCCACGATAACATTCCCCCTTTTCGCCGTCTTTCCCGGTCGCCCGCAGCGCCACCCCCGCCTCCGTTACGCAGCGGTTCCCGCAGTCATTTGTCAGAGGTGGAGACACGCGTGAAGTTGGACACGACTTGGCCATATCGCCGCCCCATAGTACGTGACGTGGAGGGGGGGAGGGTGCGGGGGCGTCATACATGCACAAGCGCAGGCCGAGGGGAAGGGGGGACGCGGAAAAGAAACGCACCTCACGATGACGACCGAGTGAGCGAGCGGAGAAAATTGTCACTGCCGAATCACTTAGCGCGCGCTCGAGTCTGGCCCACAACTGTTGCACTGTGTGGCCGCGGCCATGGGGGAAAGGGGGCGCGGGCGCGGGGGCTTAAAAGCTTCGGCGGAGGAGCCTGGGAAAGGGAAAGGGTTGGCTGTGGGGCGGCCGGAAGGGCGCGCCTAACCCAAGCGATTTCACGGGCCGCGTGAGGCACACAATAGAAGCACCATGTCGCGGCCCAAAACCCAGCGGCGGAGCCTGTTGCGCCCTCCGTTGAGGGGCTGGAGGGCGGTGCGGTGGGGGGGG
>NW_026267274.1:0-5430 GCF_000697945.3 Frankliniella occidentalis | reverse complement strand
GTCTAATCTGAAGCGCGCGATCATCCCCGTACACAGCGGGCCGGAGGGGGAGGGGGGGCGGAGGACTCGTCTCGCTGATGCAGCCGTGCGGGTAGGCAGCCCCTCCGACGCGTCCTGGTACGCTGCGCGGTGCGGGCGGCGGGGGCTCGGCAGCCAGGCAGTTCTGGAGCGCATGCGTTTGATAGGTTGAAGGCCGCTGGAAAATTAGCAGCCGTGCGCGGAGGTGATGATACAGGAATGTAGTGGCGCCTCAAGGGCGACCAGACCACGTCCAGGAGCGTCGCGCCTCCCGCGGCCCCCTCGGGTCCCCCTCGGGTCCCCCCGGGGCCCCACCGGCCCCGCCCCTCGGCCACGCGCCGCGGCACGCCGGGCCCCGCCCCTCGGCCAACGCTCCCCCGCGGCGGCGCCGCCGGCCGCGGCCGGGACGGGCCCCCCGCGCCTCGAGGACGCGCAACTGCAGGACGCTAACCTGGATGTCTGTCTCATTGTTGCAGAACGGGTACCCGTCGCGCCGCCGCTCCCTGGTGGACGACGCGCGCTTCGAGTCCCTCGTGGTGAGGCAGACCAAACAGAGCGTGCTCGAGGAGGCTCGCCAGCGCTGCAACGGTAAGGATTAAGGCATCATCTCCACTGCAGTAGTTTGTTTTATTTCGTAGCGAGAAGGAATAGAATAGAGTATTTGATTCGCAGTATTAGTTTTTGCAGTATTTAGCTGTTTTTTTTTCGCATAATGATCGTAGAGTCAATTCAACTCCTTAGAATGCTGTAGTTTGGCGCGCTTTTTAAAATGTGTAGATGTAGTTTACAGCATGCTTGTCGCTTTGTTTAGACTGCAGAGACGCCGACGCCCCCTGCGACTATTGCTACTCGCTCACCACACAGATTGGCTCCGACGGCGAAGAGGTCGAAGATTGCTCGCGCTCCATCGACGACGAACACGAGACTAACGGTAAGAATTAGATATCTGCTTTTTGTTTTGTTTTTGTATGCAAATCAAGCACAGTCGCCATCTCGTGGAGCTAAAGGGATCATTGGAAACAAAGTTGTAAGGGGTTGTAGGGGGTGCCGAAGACCAGCCGCAAAGCCGAATGCTTGGGGCTGCGCCGGTAAACTCCGTCCCGCCCGTCTTGCGTAACGTCTCCGCTCACAGTCGGACGCGCGGCGCGGCGGGCGATGTGCGGTCCGCGACCTCGCACAACCCAAGTGGCTGTTTCGGTCCGCCGCTCCGGAGCTCCGCGCCGCGCCGCGCGGGGCAGGGGCACTAGCTGTGGGGTAGGCGGGCCGCGGCGGGTCGGCGGGCCGGCGGGCGGAAGCCTCGCCGCGGCGGCAACGCGCCGATCAGATCCTGTTTTATACGGGAGTAATTTTAATGATTCGATGGGATGACTGATTTAATGGTCTGGGCGGGAGCTCATGCGAGGCAGGCCAGGCCGCAGGCCGCTGACGTCAGAGTTGCGGCGGTGCTCCGCGGTGCTCAAGGCGACGAGCGGACGGACACTGGGGGGGAGACCACAGCTCCTGATTTGGAGCCGGCCGTTGCATTCCAGTTAGTAGTGCATTCTTGCCGGGGGACCGCGCGGGCCCGAGATGGCGACAGAGAAGATTGCATGTCCAAAAGTTTGTTTTGTGTGTGTATCAGTAGCGCTGCTTGTACAGTAGTCATCGCTTGTAGCTGATCGTAGAACGTTCCGTTCTCTTTTGTTTTCTTTTCGGCATGAGTAGAGGACGAACAGCAGACCGTCTTTTCCGACGAGAGCGACGACGACGACGAGCAGCAGACGACACTCGACGATGATGGTGAGTAGTAGTAGATCGCGGAGCCGCGCCTACAAGGCCTCCTCCTCCTCCCCCTCCCCCTTCTTCTCCTCCTCCGGCGGCGCCTCGGCGGTCAGCCGGCACGCGACGCAGTAGCGCGGCGGCGCCACGCCTCGCGGCCCGCCAGGATTATTGCCTCCCTCGCCTTGTAGGGGACGCGGCACGGTTCCCACGCCCGTCGCGTTGTTTTCTGCTTCCGGAACTCGTCCTGTGGCCAGTCCGACCCGCGGCGATCTTGACGCGCGGATTAAGAGGAGTGTGTGTGGTGTGTGCTGCCGGCGGCGGGCGGGTTCGACGGCCCCGCGGCCCGGGGGCACCATCCTTCTCTTTCGCGCGCCGTGTGGCAGGGTGGGGCGGGGTTGCGGCCAGTAAATTCACTCGTCAAAGTGCCGGGCGGCGTCGGCCGGGTAGTGGGTGGGTTGACCATTGTGCGGTGGTGTGGGCGCGACTTTTAAAAGTTGTCCCCCGCGCTGGCTTTCCGCTGAGGGTCCAGAGCAGAGGCCAGGGCAGGCAGGGCACTCGTGCAGTCGGCCACCACAGGGCTTTTGTACGTCGACGACGGCGAGGGTGGGCGGGGGCTGGGGGCGGGCCGCCGCCGCCGCGGGGCTCGCCCGGCGCCCTAACCACTTCCTTCCGCCCCTCTCTCTCTCTAGCGCCCGTCCGCGCCCCGCGCGCCGGGGGTGGCGCTGGCCCGGCGGCGGCCTGGAGGTGCGGCTGTGGGCTGGAGCGGGACGACGGAGCCCCACGGACTTGCCTCGACACAAAGCCAGCGGCCGGGCTGCTGCTGGCGGTGAAAAGACAAAGCGCCCCGCCATTTCGTTCTCTTTTTCAACTATATTCCGCGCTGAAAGGAGCGCGGCAGCGGGATCGGATGTGGGATCAAGGTTCCGCGCCGACGGGAACACTGCCCCGGCAGAGAGGGAAGCTGGGGGTGGGGGGTCTCTCTAATTAGGGGGCTCTCTAGTGGGGGTCGGGGGTAGGAAGGGGCAATTAGTCGCTCCAAGGGGTGCGGGGCTCGTCCCCGGCAGTTCCACTCGATGCCGCGCCCGACCGCCCGCCACGCCCCGCCACGCCCCGCCACGCCCTGTCCGGCGCATCGCGGAAGCGCGAGGAGGGGCGCGTGGAGCACCTGTACGGCTCAGGGCCGCGAGCCCCGCGACGAAATGAGTACCAAGATCAAGGTGCCTCGCCTTGCCGCGCTGGCCGAGCTACGCCACTGCAGGAGTAGAAGTAGTAGTCTTGTTCGCGTAAATCAAGGTCGGGAGGGGCGGGGCGGGGCGGGGGCCCGCGGCGGCCGGTCACGTAGGCCAGCGAGCCTGGGCAGGCGGGCTGTGCAGGCTCACAGCCTCGGCTGGCGCTGGCTGGCGCTGGCTGACGCTGGCGCAGCGCACTCCAGTGCACCGGATGACGCGAGACGAGATGCTGACCACCCCGTTTCCTCTCTCCGCAGACTCCGGACTGACCGAGGAGGAGGTGTTCCTGGCCAATGCCGCCGCCGAGAACAAGGATGCCGAGAACGCGGTGCAGCGCGCGTCACTCGTGCTGCGCATCAGGGAGAGCGGCGGCTCGCTGTCCCGCATCCTCAAGACCGTGGAGGTGAGTACGATGGCCCGGCCCGGCTCGGCCCGGCACATCGAGGTCCTCCACTTCCTTCCTTCCGGCTCTTCCGCCCGGCCCGCCCGAGGCCCGGCCCGGTCACGCGATAGCAGCGCTAATGAGTGCGGTCCGGTCGTTGCAGAACCTCAAGGGGACGGTGGTCCAGCTCGAGTCGCGGCCCTCCAAGACCCCCGGCTGCCAGCTCGACATCCTCGTCACCCTCGACATGGCGCGCACCGCGCTGCTGCAGCTGCTGCGCTCGCTGCGCCAGTCGGGCGCGCTCGCCGGCGTCACCCTGCTCAGCGAGAACAAGGTGGACGCCAAGGAGGCCTGGTTCCCGCGCCACGCCCGCGACCTGGACAACTGCAACCACCTCATGACCAAGTACGAGCCCGAGCTCGACATGAACCACCCGGGCTTCGCCGACAAGGCGTACCGCGAGCGCCGCAAGAAGATCGCCGAGATCGCCTTCAGCTACAAGTACGGCGACCCCATCCCGCACATCGAGTACAACGAGGACGAGATCTCCACCTGGACCTCCGTGTTCCGCACCGTCGTCGACCTGCTGCCCAAGCACGCCTGCGCCGAGTACAACCGCGTCTTCCAGCTGCTCCAGGATGAGGGCATCTTCCGCGAGGGCGCCATTCCCCAGCTCAAGGACATGTCCGACTTCCTGCAGCGCCACACGGGCTTCACGCTGCGGCCCGCCGCCGGCCTGCTGACCGCGCGCGACTTCCTCGCCTCCCTCGCCTTCCGCGTGTTCCAGAGCACGCAGTACGTGCGCCACCCCACCTCGCCCTTCCACACACCCGAGCCGTGAGTACCTTTTTTATTATTGCTTTTTATATTCCTCGCTTTGCATAATTCCATCATCGGGGCGCAATGACCTGCGCTGCTGGCCCCCACTCGACAGAGTCACTCCGCGACTCCTATTTTTAATTTCATCTTCTTGGGGAATGATAGCAGCTCCTTCGAGCTACTTTTCCTCCTCTCCCCATCCCCGTACACGTAATTGAATAAGGCGATCAGAGAGTGACTTCGTCCCCGCCTCATCGGCCGGGCCTCCCCTCCCCCTCCGCCTCCCGTCTTCCCCTCCCACCACCGCATGCCCACCTTCACTCAGTGCCCCTCCCGCCTCCCCTGCCGCCCTCCCCAATCCTCTAGCGACTTCCACTCGACTGAATTGAGTTATGTACGTATTGGATCGTGATGGCAGCGGGGAGGGGAGGCGGGGGAAGAGGTGGCAATGTTGGGCCGATGTCGCCATTTCGCTAATAAATTCAGTGCCGTCTCTAAAAGACATTGTGTGGACAAGTGAAGCATCAATGTCAGAGAATTCATTTCCGAATTCGATACGTACCGTTTAGTGTCCTGCGCACAGCGTTTTAAAAGCTGTCCTTCTTTTCTGCCCACAGGGACTGCATCCACGAGCTGATTGGACACATGCCCCTGCTCGCCGACCCCAGCTTCGCCCAGTTCTCCCAGGAGATCGGTCTGGCGTCGCTGGGCGCGTCCGACGCCGAGATCGAGAAGCTGTCCACCGTCTACTGGTTCACGGTGGAGTTCGGTCTGTGCAAGGAGAAGGGCGTCGTCAAGGCGTACGGCGCGGGCCTGCTGTCGGCCTACGGTGAGCTTCTGCACGCCGTGAGCGACAAGCCCGAGCACCGACCCTTCGAGCCCGCCAGCACGGCCCTGCAGCCCTACCAGGACCAGGAGTACCAGCCCATCTACTACGTCGCCGAGAGCTTCGAGGACGCCAAGCAGAAGTTCCGCAAGTGGGTGTCCACCATGAGCAGGCCGTACGAGGTGCGCTTCAACCCGCACACGCAGCGCGTCGAGGTGCTCGACAGCGTGGAGGGCCTCGAGGGCCTGCTCAGCCAGCTGCACCTCGAGATGATGCACCTCACGAACGCCGTCAACAAGATCAAGGCGGGCTTCTAGGCTCGCACCCCACCACCTCTCTCTCATCTCATCCTTTAATTTATCGCTTTCTTTCTCGACTTGAACTATTATTATCAT
>NW_026267273.1:660706-666858 GCF_000697945.3 Frankliniella occidentalis | reverse complement strand
GAGCCGTAAACAATCCTAGGCGTATGCTGCGAATGCACTCCCACCAAAATATACCGGCCGAGTCAGATGGGCCGTTAATGGCATCGTGGAATCAAGTCGATCTCTGCATCACGTCCGGCAGGAGGCGCATACCCTCCCAACGCCCACGACTCCGCGGCACGCACGCGGAGAGTCGCGACGCCGCCGGCGGGGTAGGCAACCCATCGCACTCGTCCGCTCCAGCGCGCGGATACTCCAGCCCGGTGCGGCGACACTCCACGCGCACTCTCCCGTCAATACTCCTTTGCTCTTTAGGGGATCTTCCGGTAACTCTTTCTGTAACTCGTTTGCTGTCAATATAGGGAATACAGAGCAATACTCTAAAACGCCAGTTTTTATTTTACAATTGATTTATTACAAAATGTAATCACTAACTTTAATTGTACGTGTATCTTGCAGTTTTGTATCACTCAATCTTAAAGCTACTTACTTTCATAAGTGGAATGAAAAATAAAATGAACAAGAGAGCCGTTAGCCTCTCTGGAAGAACGGATTATGGCAGATATTGAACATTCACCTTGTCTTTGGCACACTGACTAGCATATACGACTCGCGGTGTTTCGCATCACGAGATTTTCCTTCACTCAATCTACACCACACTGCTGTAACACTGTAGCGTTGAACTTGCCGGGTCATTCCTATTTCCCCGTCGTTCAAAAGTCGTCGTCGATGCCGTGGCCGGGCGTCAGACTCACGGGGGACATGGCGATGGACACCTGCGACACCATGGTCTTGCTGTTGCCGTCCATGCCCCGATCTGCAACAGGCACAAATGCGAAGAGGTCGCGTCACGAAACGAGCCCAGACGAACCGCGAAACAAAAGTCTTTAAAAGATTAGCGCAAGATGCAGGTCCCGGGGGAGAGGGGGGGGGGACAAATATCATGGCCCCGTGGGTAGGTACAGGACCATCACAGGAGCTCATAGAGATCTCAGGACGTGCCAGGAAATGTTACAATGTCCATATGAGCTTCACTAGTGTGGTAATGAGGGGGCTATATACCCAGTCAGAAATGGTTGGTCGAATCGACGTCGATTCGAAGGAACGCCACAAGTTCTGTTTTAGTTGACTTAAACTCACAATTTTCAATAATATGTTAACTGTACAGTTGTAAACAGCATTAAAATCACAAAACCAATTAGGTCGAAAATTCGTCGATCATTTAAAATTTCCGACCTGTTTCTTCCAACGACCACTTTTCGACACATCGACGTCGATTCGACCATCCATTTCTGACTGGGTATGGTATTTTGTACGGGCTCAAGAGAACCGTGTGGGTGGGCAGGGACAGTTAACGATGGTGTGGTTCATCGTGATTGCCGTGCGAGAGGTGGGGGTGGTGGGTGAACGGTCTGCTTCTCTCATTCTCATTTGCAAAGGACCACGAGGACCTCGTCCTAACGGCCGGCGCGCGAGCAGCAAATGCAGATCAAGGAGACGAGACGAGCCAAGCGGGCGTCAGAAGCGGTTGCAGCGCAGCCGAGGACTCACGAGGGAATAAGGGGCCCTCCACGGTGAAAATAAACGGTGATATCGAAACGATGGCGCACCAACATCGACAACAGAAAACTGTCGATTTTCGTGTCGAATCGATCCTGAAGTGTTTTTTTCTGACATTTGATATTATGTCGATATCGATTCGATATCGTGTCGATTTCGATCGCTCACCGCGGGTCCATGGGGCGCAGAGCGACTTACCATGCCGGCGCAGCACGTGCGAACTAACACCCACCCCACTCCGGGTCATCCGAGTGGCCTGCATACAGAATGATAATAACAGGAGGCAGGCCAAACGCAAGTAGTCGAGTCAGTATAAAGCAGCAAACACTCGAGCAGATCGCTCGCTACGCACGCAAAGCGACTAATAATACTGCAAACCGTTGCGGCAGTAGCTGTTCGGTCGGCATGCATCGGGTTAATGCCAGCAGTGATGCGATGTCATAACCACGGGACGGCGCTTTTACTAGCTTTCCGTCCATTGTTCCAAAACTGTTATTTTTGGCCCCAGCAGCTTACCTGCGGTGCTGGCGCCCATGCGGCCGCGCTGCCGGTGACAGGTGAGGACGCTCCGGTAGGCCTGCCGGTACTGGGCGTTCATGATGACGTAGATGATGGGGTTGATGCAGGCAGACAGGTACAGCAGGAGATAACCCGCAACGTGAAGGCCTGGGGTTTGGGGATAAGGGTCGTTAGAGGAACAGTACGTGGTCAGGACGGTGTGGGCTGGCAGAGGCATGACGGGGACGTGTTATGGACTCACCCGGGTAGCGGACGTCCGAGTCGGTGACCTTGACGATGGTGATGGGGAGGTAGCAGCACAGGAAGGACAGGAAGATGGCCAGCACCATCTTGGTGATGCGCCACTCGTTGCGCTTGGCGCGCATCTCGCGACCCTCGCGGGCGTGGCGCTGGTCGGGCTTGAACCTCTGCGAGACCGCCCCCGACCCGGCCCCGCCGCCCGCCCCCAGCCCGGGCCGCGCGCCGCCCCCGCCCACGGCGTGCGAACGCATGCGCTTTTCGGACCTGAAGAGAAAACAAAAACAAAACAGGATGTACGTGTCAATCGTATTCAGGTAAACTTACAACAAGGGCAAAGAGTTCGAACGTTATGAGGTCGTACGCAGAATTGGAGCCGGCGCCCTACGGTTGAAACATCGCCATGACGTAGGCGTCAGACTAGGGGCCGCTGTAGCCCATGCCCCCGTCCCCGTCCCCGCCGCCCTGCCCCTGCCAGGCGGATTCGGGAGCCACCTCTGGCAGCCACAGCACAGGAGGGCAGTACAGGGAGGGCGTGGTCGCTGGTATGCATCATGGGGCATGATTCACTACGAGGTGGATAGCGGCCAGAGAGAGACTGGGGATAGCCAGCACCCGACCGCGTAAAGAGGTGGCTTCTCCCGTTCATAAATCAGGCCATGGTCTACATATGAGAGCGGGATTGTTTTTACTTGCGGATCTCGATTGATTGGTACCCCATGAGGCTTTGTGCACGAAGTCACGTATTTTGAAAATTTTGAAATTTTGAAAAATTGAATGCTGATTTGTCCCGCCCCGTAGTTAGACTGTGCTATGGGCACGCACGTGGGCGGGTTGCCTACTCGCTTTCGACAAACCCACCCGCGGTGGGCCTTCACGTGTGCCATCGTACGAGTCGCCGAGGCAGCCTAGAAGTCTTTTTGAGGCTTGAGACTTGAGCGTACACCATGATGGACGACCAGAACCTGGGTCAGTTCGTGTGCGATCCGGCAAAACAACTGTCATGAGACTGATGAACCGAGAGAGGTGAGGTGGCGCCTGCAGGCATGCCTGCCGCCGCTCCCCGGCTGCCCCCCCCCCCTCTCCAGCCACCACAATCTCCACACAACAAACACGCTGCTCATCGCTGCTGGAAAGACCATCAGCAGGACTGCGGAGGGATAGAGGGTGTCACCGCGTCACCGCTATCCAGCTATCAACACATCAGGCGCGGACAGGGCGAAGCTCATTTTGGGAGAGCGGAAAGAGAGGGCGAGGGAGGCGTCCACACCCACAAAAATAGTTTCTTGCTTGATTCAAGTGCAAGCTGACACAAGATGAAATTCACCTTTGAAACAAGACAATTTTGTCTTTGGCATAAGATTTTATTCTTATTCGAAATAAAACATCAGCTTGTTTCAAGAGTAAATTTAATCTTGTGTCGGCGTGCATTTGAAACAAGGACAAAATTTACTAGAATCAAGAAACGATTTTTTTGGGTTGCAGGAAGCGGACACAACGCGTTGTGTTGGTTTTTACGCCCGTCCCCCGCGCCCCCGCCAGCAGCAGCGTGACGAAGATGACGAGCAGAAGCAGCCCGCCTCGGGGGCCAGCATTAACAACTACATCGTGGTATTTAACAAAGTGAATTAATCCCCCATCGCGGTGAGGGCGCGGCGAGGCGAGGCGGGGCGGTGCGGTGCGGGGCGGGGCGGGGCAGCGTGACGCAGAGGTCCTCGGCGAGCAGCCGCGTCACGCGGACTATCCGGGACATTTTGACTTACTGGTGCACCACCCAGAAGATCCTGGCGTAGCAGGCGATGATGATGACACAGGGCACGATGAAGGCCGTGATGAAGAGCGCCGCCTTGGAGGAGCGGCCCGACGCGTCCGGCCGGATGGAGCACGTGCCCAGCTGGGGGTCGAAGCCGAACACCCCTGCGAAAGGAGATCGGGGTAAAATACTGCAATCGGTTTTGCAGGAAAGTAATTTGCAAAATTTTAAAAGATTTTTTTGAAAAATCTTTTAATTTTTTTTTCCTGGGAAGTTTTAGCCTTTTCCATTTTTCTGGAAATATTTCAATTTTTTGCCATTTTTTTCTCGAAAGGTTTCTAATTTTTCCGGAAAATGTTCGGACTTGGCCCTCATACTCACCCCAGACGCCGATGAGCGTGGGCAGCTGGAAGCCGTAGCTGAAGATCCAGCAGAAGACGATCATGGCCGCGATCCAGCCGGTGCGGTACACGCGACCGTACATGCCGTAGTGCGCGATCATGATGTAGCGGTTGATGGTGATCATGGCGATGGACAGCAGCGAGACGCCCACGTTGCCGTAGCGCATGAAGGGCACGACGGTGCAGAGCGCGCCGCCGTGCGTCCAGGTGCCGTGGACGAAACGCGACGCCGAGAAGGGCAGGACCGTCACGCAGAACAAGAGGTCCGCCACGCACAGGCTGCGGAACAGAGAACAATAAGTCAATGATAAAATTGAAGAAACATTGTTGTTGCCGCATCCTCATTATACCCCCCGTCCCCTCACCGACCTGATGATGAAGGCGGCCGCCACGTTGCGCACCCGGGGGCAGCGGAGCAGCGCCACGATGGTGAGCAGGTTGCCGGCCACCCCCAGGATCATCACCAGGATGGTGAGCACCGCGGCCATGGTGAGCATGGGTCGTGAAAACCTGTCGGGGAACCAAAACGAATTTGGTGAGGAGATTGCTTCACTTCGCTGTCACCAAATAGTCAGCGCAGCGCGACCCGCACTACTGACCTGCTCAACTCCGAGTCGTCCGCGGCCCCTGCGCTCACCGAGGACACGGCGGCGAGCGCCAGGCCCGCAGCTCCGTCTTCGAGCATGCTATCCATGTTGTCGGCGACGACGGTGGCGTCCTCCGAGTCCGTCCTGGTGCTCGTGCCTGGCGCCTCCTCCGCGACTCGCTCTCTCCTCCTCGTCACCCAGGTGGCGACTGGAGCCCGGCGGGCGGGCGCGGCTCAGCCTGGCCCCCGACCCTGGCGCCGGAGCGACACAGAACACGTCATCAGCACGCCCGGCCCAGGCAAACACTCGTCAACTGCAGCGGCATGGCCAGCTCTGCGCTGAGCTGCACCGCCGCCACAGTGTCCCCTCCTCCCGCGGCACCACATGCAGTGCGTCACCCTTGCCCGCGCGGTGCCTGGTGCCCCGGTGCCCGCGGCCCTCGAACAATGCATGGCCCCCGCCCCCGCGGTCCCCCGGGGCCCCGGCGGCCTCCACTGTACCCGTCCTCCGTCTGTCCAGTCCATACAATAAGCAGCCCTGCCCCGCCCTGCAGAGACTGAATTAAACCCTTATATGTGCTGCGCTGCCGTGCAGCACCGAGGTTCATTTGGCCGCCCATGGACTGCAGCCCACCCGTGCGACACTGGAGATGTCCACGCTGCTGACGGACGGCCTACCTCGGATGACATGAGCGCGCGGTCGCGCACGAACCACGACTGCGCCCTGTACAGTACAGAGGAATCGAAGCAAATCCGCGATCCTCGACGGCGACTGCTCCCCCTGTCCCTCCCCGCCGGGGCCGCGTTCTCCCCTACAATCTATGATAATTGGTGATCGGGACCCCCCCCCCACCTCCTCCTCCTCGGCTGAACCACCACCTACATGCACAGTACCCTCCCCCACGGACCCCGGCCCGCCCCGGTCGCCGGCAGGAAGTCGTCACACAGAGCGTGACGGTATAGCGAGCCTTTTGTAAGTACCGAGCAATTTGTACCTACCGCGCTCCGTCGCGGTACTACGCGTCGCGGAACCTTCGAGAAATGCGGGTGCATTGCGACATGATAGTGTGTCATGCCTGTGCCACCCCTCGCCCACTACTCTCACCCCCTCCCCCAC
>NW_026267273.1:655329-658034 GCF_000697945.3 Frankliniella occidentalis | reverse complement strand
CGCAAACTCCCCACCCCTTCCGCTCACCCCCTTAGTCCGCCCGGAAGAATTCCACCCAAAGACGAGGACTCTTGAAAAATCTTTCCAGGAGTTACGTCCTTTGTCACCCTAAAATGGCGAGGGAGAGGCGTGGTGCAGCTGGAGCCGCGCCAGGCCAGAGGGGCCTAGGTGAGCGCGCGGAGCTACGCGGAGCGCGGGGCACCAGCAGCGAGGCTAGGCTCGCGGTTTCATCACAAACCACCACCACCACCACTTCACATCTCGCTACTAAAACCAGCACGACACTCGTCCGCGCTGGCAGGCGAGCCGAAGGATTTGCCCTCAATGTGGCCGGGCTGCGATATGCGCGGCCCTCGCGTCGTCCTGCTCCGACGGGCGTGAAGCCCCGCGCACCCAGGACGTCGACCAGGACCCACAGCGCCCGCCATGACGCCTCGCGCTCCGCTCTGCCCAGCCAGCCAGGACAAAGGATCACAACTTCGATCTGCGCGCAGGAACGACGACCCGTTTCTCGTCCTACGCTTGCCCAGTGTCGTCGCCCTGTTCCAGGCCGTCCTCCTGACCACCTGCGCACCTGTGCACCTACCCGCAAGTCCGAAAAGGATCCGCGTAAACGCAGAGGGTCTCCTCGCTCGAACCACTGGCTGTCTGTTTGTTGATATTTACACTGCAACCAGCTGGCGGAGCTGGCAGCCAGCGCTCAGCTGGGCCGCGCGGTAGTTCGCGCGAGCGCCCACAGGTGGCGCCACTCGACAAGGTCAGGCGAGGAGGTGGTGGTGGTGGTGGCGGGCGCGCGCCTGCGCGTTGAGCGGTCCTGCAGGCTCTCTCCCCGTTAAAAAGGCCGTAAAATGTCAACCAGCGCCGTTTTGTGCTTTTGATTTCCAGGACTTCTGGAATCGGCGGCGGTTTTGGGTGCGGCTGGCGCACTTTACTTTTGTCTCGTTTTTTGTGGGGAGTGCGCAACGACAAGGAGCCCGAGTCGAGTGGTCCCCCCGGTCGCGCCTGGCCCACAACCGCCGCGCCACGGAGACCAACTAGTTCCAACCAGTTTTAAGGGGGGGGGGGGTATACTTGCAAAAATAGGAGGGCACAAGCACAGTCCGGGATTGTCCGGGGCAGGGAAAGAACCACGCGCTTAAGGGTCGAACACGACTGGGAGAGTTAAGACTTGCTTGGTGCGTGCGCTGCCCTCACGGACAGCATGGCCAGAGAGGGAAGCCCCTAGCTCACACGCGCTTCTCACCGATCGCGAACATTCCCTGGGGTTTTCTTGTTACCGGATGCAGGTTTGCGGATGGGTTGCATAGTAGCACGGGGCCACAGGAGTGGGAGGGAAAGCCCGCTCGCAAGCCTGAATCCGGTACAGTATAACCAGGCAAAAACGACGGCGCAAATCACCCACACTTAATATACATCATGTCGTGACCCAGCCTCACGCGTCTCTCTGTTTGGGACGGAAAAGAACCCGAACGCGCGCGTGTGCAATAACCACTATACTAACTCGCTGATTAATCACCCATCTGATAAGCAACCCGATCAGCTGACAGGTTTTGGCTGATCAGCTGCCGGTTTGTTGGGATCCAGCCAGAGAGCAACGCAGGAGGTCTGTCTGGTCTGATCACGTGCCTCCACCAAAACACACACACCTGAACACGGTGTCATCCCTCGCGCGCCCACGACACGATCATCGTTCGGCTCCACGGCTCCGCACACGACCCGGCACGGCGTGCTTGCTGCTCGACTCGTGCGCGTGCGCTGTGCGCCGCCACCGCCGCCCGGGTTTTCGTAAAAGGAAAGTCGCTCCATCACGTAATGGGCCTACCTTTGGGAGGAACCGCCGGGCGTGCCGAGGACCGCTGCGCACACCTTGACCGCGCGCCTGACCTTGGCGGGCTGGAATACCAACGCCGCCCGCGAGCGAGCGTGTCTGCGTATTATTTCTTACGATTTTTATTTTCTTTATTTTTTTCGCCCCAGCCCGCCGAATCCGGTAGTGGCGGCGGCAGCCTGCTGCTGCTCTTCCTCACCGCTCGCGATCTCCCGACGTTGTTTTGGTTTGATAGGGGACTCGTCGTCGGTGGGCGACTCGCGGGACGGACCCGACCCGGGCGGCGGCGTGCTCTGTCTGAGCGACACTGACCTCGCCCAATGATGTGCGCCCGGGCATACCTTGTCTACGAGTTTACGACGTCGTCAGGAATTCGCGAGCGTTGAGTCCATTATTTTTTCACAGCAATTTTTCTTTTTTTTGAGTTGGTTTGTTTTATTGCGAGCTTGACACGGGGAATTTAGAAATGTAGATCCGGAAGGGGTGTGGTGGTGGACGTAGACTGGGCGGGCGCCCGCCGGGGCGAGCAAGCACTGCGAGCAGACCGGGGCGGGCGCCGGGAGACCAGGACGACCAGGACGCTTCCATTGTTGCGCGTTTCTCCCCACGGCTCCCCGGAGGCGACGTCGTCGACAACGACGACGATGCTACGTTGTTAGTTTTATTTTTTCTTTCCACCGCTCGTCGTCGTGAGTCTCTTCTTGCGGCCTCTTGTTTCGACAGGAAAAAAAACGTTCGCCTGTTTCCTTTGTTGTTAAAGATGATATAGAGCATTATGAAGAAAAGAGGTGCTTGTTAGCGGCCCCAGCGGCGCACGCGCGGACTGAACAACCGAAACACGGGTCGACTTCACACCTTGTTAGTAAGTTAGCCGTAC
>NW_026267273.1:650136-655279 GCF_000697945.3 Frankliniella occidentalis | reverse complement strand
AACAAGTGAGCAGTGATATCCAGGATTTGGCAGGGGTGGGGGTGGGGGATGGGGCTCTCCCGCTTTGCCAAATTACCCGCCGACCGCCCTGCCATCACACTGAAAATTTTTTTTAGTCCACGGCACTGAACTTTTGATCTCCAGATCGAAAGTCTTTGACGCACTAAACAATTTGCTCTAAGGTCAAAAGTTTTGTTGCCTGGCCGCACCCGTTCATTGCCTCTCACCAAAGTTTCTGATCGCGTGAACTAAATGTTTAGTGCTGGAATCAAAATACGACGCAATAGACAACTGACTTGTGCTAGGGGAGAAAATTTTTTCTCAGTGCAGGCGTATGGGGTCATGACCCCTCTGACCCTTCTCTCTTGGAGCAAATACAAAGCCGCGCCTTGTGGCCAGAGCCGCGCGAGCAGCCGAGGGCGGTGACATGTGCCTCCAATCAGCTGCCGGCACGGGGCCGCGCCGAGCAGAGCTATCCAATTGGCAGCAACTAATGCCCGCTGCTGTACAGCTCTGCCCCCTCGCCAAGACCAGCTGCCACTGCAGCCGCTGCGACACGACGAGGATGTGCACCCCGCTGCGCCGTGGCGTTCAAGTTCAAGAGCGCGTCGTCCTGTCCGGGCCTACCCCCCCGCCGTGCCGTGCTCAAGTCATCCGTCAATGGCGTCAATAGTCCGCGCTCGGCGGTGCGGGCACACCCTCCAGTCCAGGCCGGTGACATGACACCGTCACTAGCACCGGACCTACGGAGCTACAAGTTCTGTGCGATTCTGAATACACTCTCTATTGTAGCCTTTCCTACTTAAATCACAAAACAAAACGCAATTTGCACGCTCTCTCGGGCGATAGCGTGCCACGGTCTGCTCTACCACCACTTTTGAAAGTGACGGTACGCACCAGCGGAGAGTCGCGTCGTCCTGCGGCTAGGTGTATTGGCGGTAATGGTGGTGGGCAGAGTAGGGGCGTGGCGGAACGCGGCGGGGCTTAGCGGGGCGGGGCGGGGCGAGGAGCCGAGGTGCTTGACACTCGGTGCACTGCAATGCTCCGCCGTGCTCCGCAATGCGCGCCGCTTGCGCTCTGTTCCTCCTGCCCGGGTCTCCGCCGGGAGAAGGGGGGGGGGGGAGTGGGGACGACGGGGTTAACGTGCGTGGACTCCTAAAGACAAGCCGTCCGTCAAGTTCTGGGATGCCTCTCGCGAGTCGCAGTGCTCGCTGCCCCAGCCTCCAGCTTCCTCCGTACAGTCACGGCGAAAAAGATGAGGGGCGCTTTATCATTTCCCCCCGCTGGCAAAGCGGCGAAAGACCGTTTAAAGTATCGGCCTGCACTGACAGCGCACACTCGTCAGCAAACAATTTAAACAAACGGGAGAGGACAACGGCCAACGAAACAAGCGCTTGTTTGCTCCGCTCCGCTTGTGGCTCCGAGAATGCGTTTGACTCATCATCGGAAATGCCAGGCGGAGGTGTAAAAGCGGGGAAATGGCGGCAAGCAAAAGGCGAACCGGGGGCCTTGGTGGGGCGGGGCGTACCGGGGCGTGGCGCGGCGTGGCCCCTCAGGATACACATTATTCAACTCGACCATTTCAAGGGCGGCCGATGGATGGAATGCGTCCTTTGCGGTCGGTCGAGTATCCTGCGCAGCCGAGCGCGGGGCGGAGCGGGGCGGCGGGGAGTCTGCCAGGCAGCGTGGCAAAACGAAAATACGGCAGTGTTTGACCTTGCTAATAGAGATCTGGCAGGGCAGGAACCGTGCTCGAGCCCCCGACGCGGTGGCGTCGTAGTGTGAGGTAGGCACTGCCGCCACGCATCGGTGTCCGACCAGCCAGGGGCCCCACCGACCGCCCGCACGCCACGCCACGCACCGGTGAGTGCTGCGGTGGCCTAGCCCCCCCAGGCGCCCGACCGCCCGGCCTACACGCTGGCCCGCCGTACACCGGTGTCCAGCGGCGGCCTAACTCCCAGGCGCTCCGACCGCCCGCGCTACACGCCGGCCCGCCGTACACCGGTGTCCAGCAGCGGCCTAACCCCCAGGGGGCTTCGTCGCTGCCCCACACGCCGACGCCGCCATTGTCACCCAGCGGTCAGTTCTCCTCCTGAGAAAGGTGAGATGTGAGATTGGGCGTCCAACGCAACGACGACGCATTCGCCGTGGCGTCTCGACGGCGGCTGCGCGGCACGGTGCACGGCACGGTAATCGCGCGGAACAGAGAGCAGCACCGCGGCGATAGCGGCGCACAGCACCGCGCACTTAGTGCAGTGAGTCATACGCTATCAGGGGCAGCAGCGCTCTCCGTGGGTCTAGCCGCGCCTGGCTGTGCACACAGACAGACCGACAGACAGACAGACAGACAGACAGACAGACAGACAGACCCGCGACTGCGACTTAAGGACCGCACACGCGCGGCCAGCCAGCATGCACACGCCATGGCTGTGTCGCAGCAGTGGAGGAAACGAACGTGGCAATCGTTCTCTTTGCGAGCTCGATGTCCGTTTGTCTTTCCAACGGCACGACGTGGTCGACGACGGCGTATACGGTACGCCCCCCCCCCTCACCGCCACCTTATACACCTTGTTTACGTAACCACATGGAAAGAAGGAAATTCGCAGCAGCAGCCTCGTGTGTGCCCGCGCCGTACCCGCCACCGGTCTGTCCCCCCGGGGTGCGGGTCTCTGCCCTCTGCCCTGCCCCGCGGCGGCGGTCCCCACCTCGCCCTCCACCCTCCCGGACATACCGTCTGTCTGGCGGCGGCGTGTGGGCGGCAGGAGGACGTGGTGTGATAGGACAGGGCAGGTGGACGAGGGAGCCCGAGCTGCGCTGCGCCTCCGCGATGACCGCCCCGACCTGTCCATCTGTCTCGCCTCAAACTCCACAGGTCCGAGCGAGGTCGTGCGGTCGTGCGGTCCCGCAGCCTCGGGCCACATGGGCCACACAACGCCAGCCAAACAATACTATAGGACTCGGGTCCAGTACCTGGTCCACCGGGTCCACCCAGGTCGAACCGGCCACGACCAGAGTCGAAGCGACCCGAATGCAAGCAGAGCGGAATAAGGTCCACCGCCGAAGGCGCCGCCACCGACCGCGCTGTCAGAGCCCCGGCGGCGACCCTCTTTTTTACGAAGCGAAGAAACGAATCGAATCACGCCACGATAGCGGTTCCTTTAAGCACCGCTCCTTTTTCCTTCGCAAATCATGTCGGGGGGCGTAAGTCGGACCCTATTAAACACGGCAAGGCCAAGTAGTGGTGCCCGCCCCGCCCCGCCACCCGCGCACGCGCGCTCAAGGAGACGTGCAAAAACATTTCGCAGACCTGCAATAACGTTTTTTATTTAATTTCAAATATCTCGGAGTGTTGCTGGGGTGCACGCTGGACTTGCGCAGCTTAAGTAGTGCAAAGACCGCCGCGGCATAGTTATTTAATAACAACAACAACAACTTTCTTGGCCGTATTATGAGGCTCCGCGCAAAGAAAAGGAGAAGTTAAAAGCTACTGATAACCACCACTGCGGCGGCCTGCCAGTAAAAATTGGATACTGGCAGTCCGCGTTCCGCAACAAGTTGTGCCGTCCATCTAAATGCTCATCAGAGGCCGCGGAAGATACGCGAAGGAGGATGGACGTTATGGATGGAGAGAGAAAGAGATAGAGAGGGAGGGACGTAGGGCGCCGGGAGTGAGCGAGAGGGGAAGAGGCGTATGATAAGATGACGGGGCTGGATAAGAGACGCGCGGGCGAAGCGGAGGATGGGGAAGCGCCACAGGGTGAGGTTAAAGGAGGAGGAAGACAAGAGGAAGGCGGCCGTGTGTGTGTGCGTATGTGTGTGTGTATCTGTGTGTGTGAGTCTGTTTTGTGCGTGTGAGGGAGCGCGCTTCCACTAGTGGGTCACAAGGCTGCGTCCCGTCCCGGTCCCGTCGTGTTGTCCCTGAGGAATTGGGGCGAAGCTGCGCAAAGCGATGCAAGCCGCGTGGTGTGGCGCGGCAGGGCGAGGCGGGGCGGGGTGCGGCGGGGGGCAGGGTGGCCCACTGCTGCGCTGCTGCCCTGCCGCCAGGGGCCACGTGTTGGGCTATGTGGGGTGCCGGGGGCCGGGCCGGGCGCGGTGGCACGCCGCCAACCCCGCCAGCGGAGAAGGGCGCCAAGCTGTGCACGCGCGCCGCGCAGCACGCGGGTGCCATCCCGGGGGCATGGAGGAGGAGGGCGACCTCTAGGAGGGCGTCGCGTCGTGGAGGCGAGGGGCGGCGGCTGCAGGAGTGGGGCGCCTATAGAGACCGGCTGGTGGTGATTAGCGCCGTGCGGGTCAGCAGCAGCGGTCCTGCGCCCTGGAGAGGAAGTGACTCGCGACTTACTTCCCGGAAGTGCCCCCAGCACGGCCGAGGGCAGGTGAGGTGGCAGGCCAGGCCAGACCAGGCCAGGCGCCGGCGGCAGGTGCCTAAAACTGTCTGCGCGCCTGACAGCGGCAGGAGCAGCAGCAGCGGTGGCAGCAGCAGCGGCAGCAGCAGCAGCAGGCGCGACAAGCACCGGTAGCGCCGCGCCAGGTCGGGTCAGGAGAAAGGGGTGCGCGGCCTGCGGGCTGCAGGCTGCAGCAGGGCCGGGCGGCCACCACCGCAGGACACGGCACCGCAGGACGCCACGATAGAGCGCCGCGCGGAGGACACGGCCGCGCCGCAAAAGCCAAAGCCGCACGGGGAATAGGGAAGAGCGGAGCGGCGAGGAGCAGGTTTTCACGCCGTAAAGACGCCGGCCACATTGGGCGGCCCCGGACGAACGGATGGACGGCCGGACGGGAGAGTCTCGGGTCCTCCTCGACCTCCTCCTCCGCCCTCCGCGCCGCCAGGGAATGACCGCGGAGAGACTCGTCTGCTCGACCTGAGATGCTGGAGGAGGCTGCAAAATACGTTTATAATAACGAGGCAAACGTCCTAGCTGTAGCTAACGCGCTGAACGGACTGCACGGCACACACACCTCTCATTCGCAGAGGGCATACAGCCGCAGCAGAGCTCCTCTGGTGTGGCAGGCCTCGACCCACTTGATCCTCTCTCTACATTTATCCGGCGCATTGTCCATCAAAAGAGCACCGGGACAGAACAGGAATGCGCGCACACACACAAACACACACGCACGCGTGCGCGCACCTGCCTCAACCCCCCCC
>NW_026267273.1:648633-650060 GCF_000697945.3 Frankliniella occidentalis | reverse complement strand
GAGAGAGAGAGAGAGAGAGAGAGAGACAGACAGAAACAGGGAGGGAGAGAGGGGGAGAGGGAGGGAGAGAGACGGTTGGTTTGACTGCCTGTCATTATCAGGATTGCAACACAACCCCCGACGCTCGAGCATGTGCACACACACACACACACACACACACACACACAGACGCGTGCGCGCTGATGCGGGCACGCACATGAGCGATACGCCCGAGCACGCATACAAGAGGGAGCACGCACGCGCGCGGACTTCCCCTCACCGCCCCCGCTCACCCGAAGAGGATCCCCTTCTTGGAGGACGTCCTCGCAGAGCAGGCTTCTCTTCTGCTGCCGCCACCGGCCTCCGGGACGCACGCGCGGGACGAGCGACTTTTGCGCTCTTGAAACGGGTGTATAGCGCTCACGCGCACGCACGCACGCACGCGTACAAAAGACGTATTTCGTGCGGGCGGCCGAGCAGGCGCGGGGTGCGCAATACACGCCTCATTATCACAGCATCGCAAGGACGCGGGCCGGGGCGTAACTGAGAGCGCGTATTATTATCATTTTTTTTCGAGTTTTGTTGCGGCACGCAGCGGCAGCGGCGACGGAGAGACGCGAGCGTCACCAAGGTCCTTCTCTCTCTCCCCCGCTTCGCGCACCGGGCCGGTCTGGGTCCACCTGCACCGCGGGTGGCGGGGGCTGCCCGCTGTCTCGTAAGTACAGCTGCAGCAGCCCCGCGCAAGTCCTTCGGGTGTTTTTGTTTTCCTATGGCGGCGGCGGGGTGCGACAAGTGAGACGGGTGTGCGGGCGGGCCGACACTCTCCCCGTCACCCTTACCCCAATAACCCTGATCTCACACTTCCCCGCCGCCGTCCTGCCTGCAGCGCTCTCCGCCGCTGCTTTCCCATTGAAATTATTTTCGGACGGCGTTTGGCCTTCTTTCGGCGCAGCCCGCGTCCTTGCCGCCCGCCTCGCATCCTCCTGCCGCCGCCACCGCCACGCGCCCGTGCAGCGCCTGTGGCGGGCACCCTCCTCGGGGAAGGACACACGACCCCTCCCCCCAACACCCTCCCCGTCCCTCTGCAAGGTATAGTTTTTAATAAACGGCTACGGCTGGCTCCTCCAAGGCCCCGCCGCCGCCGCGCGTCGCGTCGTTCGCGCTCCTTCTGGTTTCTTAAAACGAAAAGACAATACACGCACACGCATTTTTTCCACCGCTCCACGTGTGCGGCAGCGCGTCTGCGGTGTGGACGCCAAGTATGCGCCGAGCGCCCACCACCTATGCACGCACGCACGCACGCACGCACGCACGCACGCACGCACACACGCACGCACGCGCACTAGTCCGCTTCCATCACGAGTGTGTCCGGGTGGGATAGAATGGGGTAAGGCAGAGCGGGGTAAGGTGGGTGTGGAGGGGTATGTGGGAACGGGGTGCGCGGGGTT
>NW_026267273.1:646237-648382 GCF_000697945.3 Frankliniella occidentalis | reverse complement strand
GCAGTGGGGGAGGGAAAGGGGGGAGGGGGCTGTGCTGTCCATCCGTCCCGTGTAGCAGCAGCGGCAGGACGATCGCCAAACCGCCACCGCATGTAAACACACACGCACACGCACACACACACACACACACACACGCACACGCACACACACACACACACACACACGCACACGCACACACACACACACACGCACGCACGCACGCACGCACGCACAAAAGCTGCCGCGGAGTGGAGGCGGCGCACGTCACACGGCGATAAGAGAGAGGAGCTTTATGGCTTATTCCATAACGGAGAGGACACCAAAAACCTCGCAATAAGGCAGCAGCACGCCGCTCACGTCCCACTCGGCCGCTTAACGCTCCATTAAAGACTACCTAAACCTCTGTGAATGGATTTGTAGAAAAGTTAGGCCTGCTGCACTGCACACTTCTCTCGATACAATTCAACCAGAGTAGAGAAAGCAAAATTTATTGGCACACCCGCGCAGTTCCAAATCAAAACATTCCCCTGTTTCAATATAACTTTTGAGAAAAGCGTATATGGTATCTGTCTGATGTATCCTGCCAAGGAGTACACGCGGTATGACGCGTATTTGAAGGGAATTGTGTCCCTTCTTCACCCCCCCCCCCCCTGCTCAGCTGCCCAGTGCACTGCCACCAGTGCCCGCGCTGCGCGTAGGCCTACCCTTCCCTTTTCCCCGGGACCCCCGGATGATGAGCTGCGCGCCGGCGAGCTTGACGTTGCGCAGCCCGCAGCCTGTCCGGCAGTAGTGAGCATCCAGCCCGGTGGTGTAGGCACGGCCTGTAGGCGACACGACAACCCGTAGTTATCGTTTGCCTCACCGCCTGGGCTGGTCACCGCCGCGCCCGGCCCCAGCGTGGTCGCTATCGGTCGTGCGACTGGTGGAGCACGACCGGCTTGGCGGCGGTGGTGGAGGGTGCGGAGCGCCTGCGGGGTAGGCCGCCGAGCGACAGCCGTGCGCGGCGGGGCTGCCCAGCCGGGGCCCCGCAGGCGCTCACACGAGGACCTCGTCCGGACCAGAGGCACAGGCACACGCGCCGACCACGTGGACCCCACGTGGAGAGGCTGGGGGAGAGGTCGGCGGGGGCCAGGGCCAGGAGCTCGGGCTCGACGAGCTGCTCCGAGCTGCTCGATCTGATTCTCCATCAGGGTCCCCTGCTGCTGCTGCTGGCTCGAGTCCCGCGCTAACCGAAAGCAATAACGATCATGACAAAAGGTCACGCCGAATAACGCCGTGTCTACGACGCGGCCCTGGCGCCTAAGCGCCACGCCTTCCCCCTCCCGGACCCCCCTCTGCCTCCGACCGCATTGGAAGCCACCTTCCCGTTCTGTATTATTCCTTTTGTCTGTCTTTCCCTCTCTCTCTCTCGCTCTCCCGACTGGCTCCGAAGGCTCAGCCACAACAACGACACGCCAGGCAGGGCCACGCGGTCGTGCGCTATAACGCCACACTACTAACGCTTTTAGCACAGCGGCGCGGCGAGCCTGGCTGCAGCTTTGCTTTTTAGCGGGCGCCTCCGCCACTGCGCTGCCCGGGCCGGGCAGGCTGCACGGGCTCTTGCCGCGTCGGCATCGCCGTGGATTACGATCAATGACGAAATTCCGGGCCGCTCGGCTGGGCTGGGGGGGCCGGGCCCTACCAGGTTATGCCTGGCTATTGCCTAGCCGGGGTGCCCAGCCCGGGCACTGTGCGCCGTGCCGTGAGTGAAGGCCTGGAAGATAGACGAATGATAGGCTGTGCAGCGGCTCTTCGAGAGTAGAGTACACGATGGGAGCAAAGGTCCGGGCGGGTGAAGACATGTGCCTCAAGACGTGGCCGCGCATCCGCGGATACATCGACGTGCGGTGTGGTGGTGTGCCATTGGACGTGACGAATTGTTGTGACATTGCCTACGTCTACTTCGACTCGGCGCGTCCGACCCTTGCGGGACTGGTTGGGCACGGAGCCTGCCACCTGCCAGCGCTACTGGCGGTGGCAGTGACACACGGAACCCGACCGGACAGACAGCAGAACTCACCAGTAGGTACCACCGGCCGAGCCGACTACCGCTCGCAGTAGAACCGGTCCAGCGTAGTTTTCTAAAGGGAAGTTCGCCTGGCTCAATTAGACCTGGGGAAAGGGGTG
>NW_026267273.1:629041-646172 GCF_000697945.3 Frankliniella occidentalis | reverse complement strand
GGGCAGCTGCTGTTGCCGTCGCCGGCATCGTTATATATTACCAGTAATCGTCATCCATTTTGCAATATAGCGTGGGGCGGACCGAATACCTCCGCGCGGGAGAGTTGCGAGAAGATTACTCTGCGATGGCACTATGCGTGACAAACGCTGCAGTTGCGCTCGACGGCGTCGCCGTCGTCAGGCTGAAACCTCGCCCAGGGGCTGCTCGCTCGCGGCCGCAAGCTGCCCCTTCTGCTATCGGCACCTCACCAAGTCTCACCTGTCGATTGCCTCATTCTCGTTCTCGAAGGGCAACGGATGCAGTCCGAGCCCCTACCCCACGACACGACTCCCGCCAGCGAGGGGCTCCCAGGCTCCAGGAGGTCCAGCGGTCAGCTGATCGTCTTCAGGCCGTGCAACCACTGCATGGCGACGACGTTACTTGTCTGCTAAACGAGAGAATCAAGGACATGGTTCAGAGATTGTAGTGGTAGCGTTTCCTTAATGTCCCCGTCTAATGAAGGTGCATGTAAGACGATTAGAAAGGTTGGCGTTAGCCTCTCACTCACTTGATTTAATGTTGGCAACAGTGGTTCAGCGTCGTACGGCGTCAAACAGTTTCAAACGTCTTCGACCTCCGACTTATTCTGTGTGATTCAAATTCAATCAATCTTTTTTTTTTTCGCTTGTATTAAGGTTCCGGCAAAGAGCTACGATGGAAAATAAGAAAGATGACAGCGATGTAGTTGCGTCCTCTCTCGCCACCGTCATTAGACAAAGTCTTAATGCACCCTTCAGAAGAGAGTGTCTCCTGCTTCTTGGGGTTGGAATCAAATTTGAGTGTAATGCAACTGTCTGCACTAGATAAGAACGCAATGATTTAGCGTGTTTTTTCAGGTCACAAACATTCGAGAAGCTGAAGAGAAAATAAATCTGTTATTGAAATCTAGAGAAATAGAGAAGAGGGTTACCAAAACGGCTATTGACATGAAGAAAACGATCACCTCTGAAGGCGGTCAGCAAAGTTTAGTGCAGGAATTAGAGGAGAATGTCAAAGGGCATACAGTACCCGATAAAATAGATTCTTCAGTGCCTCACCCTGACCTAGGCATCAAGCTGGAAATTGCAGTTCCATTAATAATCAAAGTAAGTGAAATATTCTAAATGTGTGTACTGGGACTTGGTCCTCTATTCTGAGCATAATTTTATCTACTATCAGGAGAACAATTATGTAAAGTGTGATGCTCAATCAACTGAACTTCATTCAGATGAAGAAGCACAGCTTGACTGGGAAGTTGAACAACTCTAAGATTCAAATTGAGATCCAAGAGTAGACAGAATATATCAAGTTTTAATTTTGGCAAGGTAAAAATCTTCATGGTGTGTTCCGAAGATGTTCACAGATTTTAGAGAGATAAATCTCGAATGGGTGTGAAATATAAGAACACATTTCTCTCATAGCCATGCCTTTATTTTAGGAGATGATGAATATCATAAAATATGTAGTATGCAAACACATCTGAAGTGTCAAGACTTGCAGTGTTGCCATATAAATGTAAAAAGCTCACTTTTAATAAAGCCAATAATAAAAAATAGAGTAACAAATGCAAAAGATGCAAATTTTAACAATTCATTTTTAATGGTATTCATAAGAAACAAGGCAGACCACATGTAAGTGTATCTGACATCAAAGCTCATAACTAACCATGTAAATGATAGTATTAAATGGAAACAACATTCAATGAGCCAAAAGTTAATCAAAGATAATACAAAAGCTAATAAATAGGTAAACTTTGCCTTCATATTTATTTTATAAGTCACACATCAAAAAGAAAAGATTAGGAGTGCAAATACTACACACTTACATTTTGTCAAAAGCAAACTGGTATTCAAAGACTGATCAAATTAAGCCATAAAGTATTTTATCAAATCTCAGAAAAATTTCAGCAAAATTTTGAAAATTTTCCCATTACAGAGCATTATGGCTAAGCCACAACTTTATGTGGAGGATAGGCACATAGATTCTTTTTGTACGCATTAATATCAGAAATAAAATATTCTTTAGAATGCATGCTGCTCATCTTTATGAAATCCAGTTCAAATTTGTCCGGTACATTTCTTTGACTGCTTTGACATTCATCAACTTCTTCAGAATCAGTTGCAAGATCTTTAGTGTCAACACTTGCACTGTCATCCTTCAAGGACTTGCTGTACCCTTCAATTTGAACAGAGAGCTTCCGGAAATTCGATTTGTTTCCACAAGCCACATGAGAATTAAACCATTTATAAATAATGGCAGGTTTTAAGTCTTTCAGAAACTCGACTTCCCTACTTTTGCGATCAAAAATATAATCCTGATTTAATATCTCTTCCCAATTTCTATCAACTTCTTCTTTTAAGTGAAGATCAGTGCATTGTTTGAGCTTAATGAGAGATTGAAGAACCTCATCAAATTCAGGAGATTTCAACTTTTTCAGTTCCTTCATGAAGGTTTGCAGGAACGCTTCTATTCTGGAGTCCACATGATCAACTGTAAACCTATCAAATTGAGATACAACTGTGATGGAGAAACCAAGAATACCTGGAACAGTAATTGAAATCTATTAGTTCACACTCATTCTTCAAATTGTGTTTAGTGCAGTCTGTAGGTACACAAATGTATGTGGAAGGAACAAGATACTCACCAAATGTGTCTCTTGTAAGAGCAGATACATCATAGCCAAGCTGCTCTCTTGTTCGCAGAATGTTGAAGAGTGGTTCCTCCAGCAACATGACTACCATTTCAGCAATGCACACATCACGGATTGTAGCTTTACCAGATTGGTAGTAGTTTGTAGTTACACAGTTAGTATCTGTGTTGTTGAATGATTTCACACGACAACACATTTCTCCATGAGGGATCTGCATTACCCTTGTTTGGGGAATAAGTTCAGGTGGAAGAGGCTTACACTTTAGGGTATTCACAATGCTTGAACATATTTCCAGTGCGTCATCTTTTGATACATTACCCTGAACTAGGCACTGAACATACAATTGGTCCAAAAATTTATCAGCAAAGGCAGCCACAGCTTCCATAGTTACATCATTAACTGTGTTGTACTTATCACAGTGAGTCCAGTATGTTTGAAGAAGTAATGCCATCCGCACATCCTTTGCGAGTTTCTCTGGTCTGAGAAGGGCATTGTAGTAACTCTTGCGGACTTCTTCTTTGACAGCAGAAAACATCACAGGATTCAAATTTTCTTTGAATTTGCAAAAAGCATTGATAATTACATTAAGCAGCATTGGAATTTTCTGACTAAAACCCCAACACCTAAGATTCAACCCGCGATCATTTGGAATGGTAGCATAGCTCAGCTGGGCCAACCGGGCAGGGTAAAGGCTTTCAACCATTTGCTGTTTGACTGTAATAAGGAACATATCCATCAGAACCGAATGATAAGGACACTGGGTGTTCAAAGGTGATACCAGCTGAATATACAAAAAGGCATTAGGGTGACGGAACTTTGTGTCATGCCTATGGTACAATTCCATGTAGTCATTATCTAAAATTTTCACAGGTTCTTTTTGCTCAAGTGTTGCACTATCAACTTCCAGTAGATCAAAATTTGTGGTAATGAAATTATTTGGCTCGGGAAGAGAGAAGCTTTGGTCTGGGGTTGCAACCCTCCATAAATTAAGCCATTCAGTGGGTATATCTCTCATATTGTACTGAGTTCCAAACCAAGGTTCCAGCTGGTCAAACTCCACACCATCTAATGGTTTCTTTGTACTGATCATGATGTTCATATTTTCAAGTGTGAAAAAATTCATGCATTCAGTTATCATGGATGGATCGTAGTCGAAAAACAAATCCTCTCCAGTGATGTAATCCTGAGGGGGATAAATTTGCATTGTTCCACTCAACCACTCCACATAGTCTCCAGCAGATGCCTCCTCTTCAAAACGGAAGCGTGCATCTTCTATGGATTGCATCTCTCTGTAGAGCCATTCCTGGGGTCCCTTATCCTTCAGCATTTTTATGTATCCAAATACCGCTTCAATAATGTGCGGTATGTTTCTGAGGCCTGCTTCAGTAAGCGAAAGAGACATTGTGAAAAAGCAGTAGAGTGAATTATGATCAAAGTCACTATCTGTAACACCTGTGGTGATTTCCAAAGCCCATACTTTTTGACGGAGCAATGAAAGTAGACTGCCCTTTCCTTCATGACCAAGAAACCATGATACATACTCTGTAGGCTTCACTTTGTAATGGTGACGAAGTGTAGGCATGAACCAAGTCAAGTCCATAGTGCAAACATCTTTAACAGGGTTGACAGTGTATAGTTTGCAAAAGCGATTTTGATCAAATGCAGGGTTTTGGAACACTGTAAAGTCATCAGGAGGCAAGTAATTTGTTGGTATTGGAGAAAAACAAGCATACACCCAATCTTCAAGTACATCAAGAGGTAATCTAGCTTGAACAGAAACTGTCATTCTATGTGCAGAGTAATGCCGAGCACGAAATTTGTGCACAGCTTCGTAAAGTTCATCATCTGGAACACTGTCACGGAGTGTTTTCAAATTACCCCACGTAAAAGTCGTAGCAGGATGGCTTGGGTACGCCATTTGGGCAACAAGCTGCTGTTTTCGGTAACTATCAGATGTTACAGCCATTTGAAACTCTGACTCAATTGCTTCTCTTTCACGAGTCATTGCTTCTCTTTTCATCAAGGGGGATATAAAGAATTGGGCAAACATATCCATTGTGTGCAACAATCTCTTTTCTTGGCATTCAAAGTAGAAATTGGTGGCTTCACACTCAGTGGATGCATTATCATATCCACCATGCCTTTTCACAAAATCATCAAAATCATTTTCCCCAGAGAATTTTTCACTGCCCATAAAAACCATGTGCTCTAAAAAGTGGGCCAGACCTGGTATATTAGGAGGATCACTGAAGCTACCAACGCCAACTGTCAGGGAAACAGCAGCCAATTTTTCTTCTGGACTGCTTGGTTTCTTTGCACCTTCCACCTCTGAGTCATCCATTTCATTTTCTGACTCTTCCTCTTCATCTTCCTCTTCACTCATTGCTTCATCTTCAGATTCATTTGTATCGACAGCTCTCTCTAAACTACAATCCTCAGGTGCAAGAGTAACTAAATTATTCACATCAGATACGAGCAAAGCTGTCAGGCCATTTGGTAACAAAACAGTTCTATATTCCTTTTTGTCATTAGGAGATTTGTTAGGAGTAGGAAGGTATTTAATGCCCTCTTTGTTAACAACTAAAGGCTGTGGCTGTTCTTCCCCAAGAACCTTCATACATTCATTCTTCAGCTTGGAGTAGGCATTGGCAATGACTGATTCCCCAAGATGTTCTCCAGAGAGGCGTTTTGCCATTTTCTTAACAGGACCTAGGGCCTTTTTCATTTGGTCCATTTCAAAATTTCACAAAGCCATAATAAAAAGAAGATATCTGAAAAAGAAGTAAAACAGGATAAATATATAATCTCAATTTATCAGGTTTAAGGTACGGGATATCTGTCATATAATAGACGGCCTACACAAAAATGTGTGACAATAGGCGTTGCTCGACTTAGCATTTCAAACAATAATGTGGCTACATGACACAGACAGGGAATGTTGCATTCAGCATAAAATTGCCATAAATGACATGAGTAAATCGATACTTGCAATACTTCAACAAAGGAAACATAACCTATGTGGTTCAGGTTAATGACGGATTAGAAATACAAAAATATGAACACTTGTCGAGGAAGTCGGGGTTTCAACAGAATTGAAATGGAAACAAACCTTCAATATCCGGTGGTACTTCTAATAAATTCCAAAGTTAACAGTCATAACAACGAAGTCAGACTGTGTGAAACACAATTGTAGCCGAATGGAGAGTGCGGGGAGTGCAAACAAGCTACTGCCACTGCCCACTATTGCCCGATAGGATACTGCTTATTTGCAGGTACGTGTCGTCTGTGGTCGTGATGTTTGGTGTTTAACACACTTAGTCCTAGAATAAGGCAAAAATTACTCAGCAGCTGCACAAGGAAACTGGATGACATTTGTCCAACATGAGTATATCCTTAAGAGGAGTTAGGAGCTTAAATGTCCTGCAAAATGTTTCATCTTTCACTAAAGATGGTGTTTATAACCTAAGAAGGGAATTCTCTCTCAAAAGTATACCCATTGCCTTTGAGGCAGTTTCTAGTTCCCTTAATGCCGGTTGTCACCAAGTGCCATGCCGTAACTTTTACAAACATAAAGTTGAAGTGGAAAAGAGAATAAAATGGGAACGGCCAGTTAAAGTTCCATGTATTCTTCCACAAAAATCGGGGGAGCTATCCGGTCTTCCTGAAATTGATTATGACAAACCTCCACCACTTTATGAAAAATCGAAAGAGTATCAGACGTAAGTTGGACCTCTCCTGATTTCTAAGTGAGACTTCTACATTTTTACGGAGACTGTGAAATCATCAAGTTTTATCTGTTTTATTGACAGCGCATCTGAACATGTGAAACGAATCGTGAGTTTAAAGTTTCAACCTAGCTCGGTTCGGAAACAGGCGATGAAAGATTCTATGATCCAGAAAGTGAAAAGGCATGTACTTGATACAAAATCTGTTGAATGTAAAAGTGAGTTATTTTTCATTTACTTTGCTGTCTTCAGTATATATTATTTATCTAACTGTAGTTAGTACGTAACAATTGTTTCATTTTTCAGTTGCAAAATGGACAGCTATCATACGAAATATGCAGGTTCATTATGCCAATTACCCATATGATAAAGTGGGAAGGGCAGACGTTAAAGAAATTATTGACCTGCGCAAAAAGAGGATGAAGCTTTTACGTACTTTGGATTACAAGAGATTTGAATGGCTTCTTGAAACATTGGATCTTATATTTAAGCCTGCACCTTCGTAAGTTGTATTTTACACAATTCTTTATATTCTGCTCAATGCTGTAACTGGATCTTTTTAACTCTGTATTACTTATCATTATAATTATTGTTAAAGGTCACATGAAAGAGTCGAAAGAAAGAAGTCCATGAGATGGTTAGCTGAACAGTACTGTGAAGCTGTTGTGCAGAAAAAACTGGATGAATACAAAGAAAAACTGAACTCCCAGAAAAGAGAGTTCTTAGAGCGCAAGCTTTCTACTATGACATCAATTATTGAGGAAGAGAAATCTTTTGGTGTTGAACCCAGTTTTACCTCTGAGGAAATAAAAGAAGTTGAAGCAACTTTGAAGATGATAATTGAAGAGGAAGCAAGGAAATCTGATAAGAATGCTGAAGAAGTTGAAGTTTATTAGACTAGAACTTCTTGTCTTTAGAGAATTGTCGATGTTTTGTACAGAGGTTGTTATGTTGAAAAAATGCCTGAAATAATAAATAATGTCTTTATTTCATATTAATTAATGACATCAGAATATTTCTCTCTAATGAAACTTGTCAACTACAGATTGCTGTGATAAGATATATTTGCGTCACTTTGATTACATTGAACAGACATGGTGTTCTGTATTTTGGCATATGCTCAAGCTTTAAGGACAAATTTTAGAATTCAAAAATCAGAAAAACAAAAAACAAACACAGCCTATTTAGAAAGTAGGGTCCCTCTTTTAAATACTGAACTACAAATGAGTATCTATTATGCACTTTAGAGTTTGCCATTTCCTGATAGTCTAGAATCATCACTCATTTTTCAGCTGTCAGCTTAGACCTGTCTCAACACATAATTTGAAATACGTGAAAGGTTTACGTGTGGGTGAGTTATTCAGAAACTTACAAAGTTTTCTCCTATTTCCTTTACATTTACATGGAGTCAAACATGAGGTACACGCAGGTTTATAGATTTGTAAAATGGAAATAGGCTTTACCCAGACAAGTCAATATTAACAGTATGGCACTCATAAAATAAAATATAAATTGACACTAAAGATTAATAAAAGAGCACAATTCATCACAAAATTAGAAAAACAATGTAACATATGAAATAGTTTATCTCAAAACCAGGGTTTTTACACCTCACATCCTCACAATAGTTTTTAGTGTTGGTTATAAGATCAGCTCAAGCAGAGAGTAGGTATGGTGATTTTGAGAAGGGACATGGCAGATCTAAATATGCCACTTGAGAATAATAAAAATAGACTACATGTAAATCAAAACTTAGAGTAATGAAAATATAGATGGCATTAAATTACAATACTTTTAGTTCAATAAAGAAGCTGCTTCTACAACACCAATTGCTTACACTCATTTCTCTATAAATATTCTTTTTTTAAAATTTATTTTTTTATTTTTAGTTAAGTGAATACCCTAATATTAGAAGCCTTCCAAAAATAAATTATAAACTTGTCATTGCAGGTGGTCTTGCATAAGCTTTAGGGATAAATCCATATTTCCGAGTTTTGGGGGCATAAGCCCACAGCCAGCCATCTACAGTCTGATTTGCTAAATCAGCATGAATCCAATCTCCCCGTCTCACTGATAAGTCATCTGGTGCTTGAGCCTAGAAAGAATGACAAAGGTATTAGTCTTCTGTTTAGTAGCAGTTACAGCATGCAGCTGAAAACAAATTTTGTCTACCTTGTAATCATAAAGCATAACAAGTTCTGTCCCATATCGGAGATCATCTGTACTTTGGGAGGTAACATGGGATGTATGGTAATTGGCAGCTTGAGGAGAAGTATTTTGATTTAAGTGTCCTGATAAACAAAATTGGAAAAAAAAAAAATTAGTTCCTTAACAAAAATAACTGAAACCATTTACCATTTATGGTACAGAACATTAAAATACCTTGGATGACATCTGCTGGATAAACAAATCCACTGGGTACAAATCCTTCTTGTCCATCACTTCGAACAATCCAGTACCAATCTGGATCCTCTCTATTCAAAACTGTCACAAACTCTCCTCGTTCCACACTGACATCATTTTCATCTCTTGCAATGAATGTGTAGAGGACAATATAGCGACCTGAAGGATCCTGATTCGGCAGAAATAGATGATTTACATTAAACTGTAACACTAAGTAGGATTATCTTGGTCTTGACCCAGAAAATTACCTTAAGGAAAGGATGAACTTCAGGTTGAGAAGAAGAAGCACTATGTAGGGAAGCCTGGGAGCTAGCCATATTAAGTTGAAGAGCAGATGTGGCAACAGTTGTTTTTTTGTTCCCATAACTCTCACAATCAGATATATCTAAATAAAATAAGGTAGATTAAAATAAGTGAAATATAACTATGGATTCCTTTACACATCAAAGAAGAATTATATAAGCTAATTAGAGTTTGAAAAAGCCAAAACACATACCAGCTCGATGATCTTGATTTTCATCGTTTATATTAGTGGCACCATTGGAACCAGACGATATGTTATTTGATGAAGAACCCATCCCACATTCTTCTCGAGGCAGTTTCTTTTTGACATTATTTAAAGCAAGTTCACCCAATTGAGAATTGTACAATGTACAATATGAATGTGGTATAAAGCCTTCTTGTCGAGTATCTGCAGCTATGACATACACCCAATCATTTTCTCGATATAAAACATTAACCACCTGCAATTTTTTTTAAAGTGTGTCACATATCATAAAATTTTTAACTTTTCATATGCACACAAAAGGAACAGTTGAAATTTGATGACAAACCTGTCCTCTCTTTACTTCTAACTCATCGTCAACACATGGAGTGAAATCATGTAACACAACCATTTTGCTATCAGGAGATAAACCATTTTCTTTTTCAATTCCAACTCTTACTAAAGTTTCTATTGATGCGCTGCCTGTTATGCGTCCCATCCCCAGGGGAGTGCCGCCACCCCGAGACAAATCTTTCTCGACATCAGAAGAGCCTAAAATTGATAGAAATTGTTAGTGTTATTAATTTCAAGCAAATTTCAAGAAGAGATATTAAGTTAATTTGAATCACAATTGTTAAAGAGAACACCATTTTTTCTCAGAATAGAAAATTTGTTTATGTCAATAATTGAAATGAAAACTATATAAATAAGGTTATAAGAGCCAGTCGAAAATAATCTTGCGAACGAATTAATTAACTTCTGAAATAGCACAAAGCTCAGATATACACATAAATATTCACAGTTCTTTCACAAACAGACGCTTGCATCTGTCGAGATTTAAATGGCGGGTCGAATGTGCAACAGGTGCAAGTGCTACCTGGTACCGATAATCTTTGTCTTTTCTTCAGCCTGTGGCGAAACGAAACGAGTCCACATACACAGGCGCAATTGCTCAACTCGTGAGTAGGTGACCAGATTTAAATCGCAAGTAACTTACTTTTCTTCTTTTTGCTACGTCCTATTCGAACAGGACACAGAAACGCCATGTTCCTGATGCATTATTTTCATTACGGGGCCACCAGTATGTCTGAGTGTATGGCCATTACATCTCGGGCCCAAATTCCACGGACAAGACGGCTTGAGCTTGACGGAGCACGGCACGGCCGAGCAGGGGCCGAGCCGAGGGAGGCGACGGGCGACGGCCGGGCCGAGCGAGTCCGTGGTCCGGCTTGCTGGAGCTGGAACCCGGAGCTGGAGCCCCTTCCCGGAGCCGCGCTGGAGAGGGGCGGGGCGGGGCGGTGTGGAGCGGTGGCGGCGCGACGGGAGGAGACAGGTAGTTGGACGTGAGGTGGAGGGGTTTTAAACAGGGGGACCGGTCTTGGGGGGCGGAGAGGGGGGCAGGTGCATGGGGACCTTGGTTCCCACAGCCCAGGATAGGGGGCCGGGGAGGAGAGGGAGGGACAGGGAGGGAGGGCTCGCTGGAGCCGCTGGAGCCGCTGGAGCCTCTGCTGGAGCCTCGACGGGTTACCCGGACCCGGAGGCTAAGTGCCATGAGGCACTCGCTTCCGATCCTGGAACGGAGGCCCCTTAAGACCACAAGGGTGGTGCCCTTAAGGACGACAGTGGCTTAATTAAGTCTCCTTAAACTCCTTTCTTGGTGAGGTCTTTGGCAATGGACCGTCACAATCCGCTAGCACTAGCTTATTCAGGGTCTTGGTTGGTGATATGGAGAAGTTGATGGCATGAATGGGAAAACAGAACTTACCATTTATTTAGCATAGGATGATAATATGGACAATAACAACAGCTATAATATGGCAACACTTTCTATGAACACATTGGTTGATTACACAAAAATGACCCAGCTTCAAAACAAATATTGTTTAGCTCGCAATCAATATTAACAGATAAATAAAACATCACAGCAGAGACTTTACACTAATATCAATAAAAAATACTTAGCTTTAGTAGTAGACTTATTGAGAGTATTGCTGCTGTAAAAAGACAGAACAAGAGCTCCTTGCAACAAAGGCTATTAATTGGATAAAATCACCAATGAAGAAAAATCAGAAATAACAATCAACTATCTCAGTATTCAACTCGGAGGGACATATGACATTTCAGGCACTTCACGCAAGATAGCATCCTTTAGAAAAAATAAACAAATTAAAGTACGAAACACTTTTAGAGTCTGTTGGTCCCATGCTGTAACACCCAACCATCTAAGAAGAATTAACAAATTTATAGAACACAGAATTCAACTATGAGGTTACTGGTATGATTTTTTAAAAGGGCAGAACCTGTTTCTTCGCAGTTGATTTCACATGAAATAATTTCTGTATGTGAATACAAAAGTGGATCACAAGTATAAGATTCAAAAATCTTGCTAACAGCAATATGGCAGTATAAAGTATATTAATTTTGCTTTGAGATCAAACAAAAACCTAAAACCTATACATCCAACCTCATCCATATATTTGTGATGCATTCAATTGTAAACAGGCTCTTATTTACTGATATGAAAAGACACTTCAAATATGATAGAGACTAAAAAAAAATCAGGGGAAAAAATCCATAGCCAGAACAGAGCTCTTACTTCATAGGAACTTCAGCCTCTAATTTATGAACTCTTGAAAACAAGAGAAGGCGTCAAAATCTCTTTTATTTGGAGACCTAGGGGTAAATTTGGGAAAACCGCCTAGTTAAAAGAGCCTGCAATGAATGTGGGAGAGTTTCCCAAAGACTTCGATTTTTTTTGTGGTACTTCAAAGCAGCATTCAGACTAAGCCTGCAATAGATAAGGAAACCATTATTTTCAAAAACGAGGGTCTGAGAAGAAAAACAAGACTACTTAATAAATTTCTCAAAACTTTGATGGCAGGTTAAATTTTAAGAATTGCAAATGAAATTTTTTACTGAGCTCACCTTAAGAGGGTCAAAGGTCTAAAGTGAATGGTGAGCATAACATTGGTATGATCCTGTAAACAATTTTTAAGTAAGATAACATTGTAAATAATTTGCCCTTAGAAATCAGAAGATGTAATTCAGATTGAATGTAGAAACTACAGTGGCAGGGTGCAAAAAGCCTCAAGTTAAAATAAATCAAAAAATCTTGTTCTTATCACATGTTTGATTTACTTTCAGTTTCATCGCTGTTTCGTAAAATGGTTGGGTAAGACCTCCAATAACCACCATTCGCGGCTCTTTTAGGTCGCATGACCCTTCAAATAAAACACCAACTATGCAGGCGGCATGGGCACATCGAGGTTCTCCAAAGTCATAGGGTAGTTTGAATTCTCTCCATAGAGCTGGGGGAAGCTTCAGGACAGGTATATCAGAAGATGGTATGTCCAGGATCCAACAGTCATCTATATCAACACCAAACCCATTTTTGAAAGGCAAAGTAAGGGAGAAAAGTCATAGAAAGATCAGATAGATGATAGATAGAGACTAAGTGAAATATTGACAAAATTATTCCAAAATATGCTGGTAATTATGTTAGAAAAATATGCAAGCATTCATAAGCATACATGTTGAGTTTAAAAAAGTTCTGGGCATCATGTATGATATGTTATGTGGGAAGGGATTTCTTTTTTTTTTTCTTCCGAGCAGGGGGTAATGTTGCCAATGTAAGATATCACACATTTAGTAATCAAACTTTGTACATCAAATAAAAGAAAAAAGAAACCAGGAGAACACAAGAACAAATAAACTAAATAGGGTGAGTATTGTGTATTGATTAATCACAAATCCAAAATATTTTACTATGTTTTGGTACCTCAGTCAGTGAGCTTTTTCATCCTGCCACTTAGTTATTGAAATGTAGTGAACAAATATTTACTCACTGGCTTTAAATCCTGATCCTGAATACTTTCTTCATCATCTCCATGAACAACTATCTGAAAGTTTATTTAAAAAAAGTTATCTCAACTTCAGTGTACACTACACAACTCTGGAGGCATAAATGAAAATGTGTCTTTGCCTGGACACTAGAATATTTTGAGTAAATAAGGGATTAATGTATTTTAAAGAACTTACAAGCGGTGGATTATTGAAGCGATTAAATCCACCAAAACAAATGAGATCTCCTGTCTTCTCAATAAACACAGTTTTGTGCCAAAACCTTCTTAGACAAAATCTCTGTGCATGAGGAGGTAAAATGTACTGCACTTTCCATCTGCTTGCATTACTTGTAGATCCTTCTGTTACGTTTCCTTCATGAGATGATATATCCACAAACCAACAATCATCTATATGGAATAAAAATAAGAATTTAATAATACATATCAACATGACCCTAAAAAACTATGGAACCTAAGAAGTTTCAATCAATTCTTTTCTTAAGAATCTCTAAGTTTGATAGTAATTGATTGGTAAGTGGATAGATAATTATTGTTTCTGTAAAATTGACAGTGTTTTTCTGATGTTGAATAAACAAATTTGCTAACGTGTTAGTGAAACATCTTATCTCACGCCAAAACCATTCACTCAAGACAGAATATTAGTCATGGGTTTTTGTTAAGACATTCTGAGCTGAGCAAATTTCATGCTACTACATGTAGTTCTAATTTTCTGCACCAACACAATAATAATGATAATTTAGGATAGTTAAACAAACATACTTACTTAGTACATTGTTATAGGTACTAAAACCACCATACAACACTGCCCGATGAGATGAAATAAATGTAAAGCTATGCCAAGAACGACCAGGTGGTACATATTCAGCACTCTCATTTATACTGGACAGAAACAAGAAAAAATGGAGAAGGAAAAGCAATTATTCAGAAATCTACGAAAATTGTGTTTGTTTTTATAACACAAATGAAAAACACCCACTTTCCACTCCACACCATTGTGTCCATGTCCAAAACATAGAGGTCGTTCTTTCTGACTGTTTTTAAACGACCTCCACTGATAAATATTCGATGACCACACTTATCTCCTGCATGAGCAGCTCTTGGTGAGGGAGGTTCCCCATTGACATAGGGCCATTCCCAGTTGTTAGTTTGGGGATTGTACCCAAAAAATTGATTATTCCAGGCACTTCCTGTTTCATCATCGATCACATATTGGAAAAATACATGTCGGTCTGGAATTGGTCCAAAACCACCAAAAAAGTAAAGCCTGAAGGAAATTCATTATGTTATTGTCACCCAGTAGCATTATGGTTCATTTAAAAAAAAAATATGTGACTTACTTTCCACCATGCTCCCAGCCAACTAATTTTTCACAAGGAATTGGAGGTGTGCCTTTAGGTTTTAGGAGAGACCAAGTCATTGTTATCAAATTAAGAGCATATAAGTCATTTGTGTTGCCGTCAAATTCAAATTCTGCGCGTACTACACCTGAGAAAAGAAAATTAACTTGTCAAAATAATTCCACATAACAACACATCAGAATGTGTGTTTTTTTTTTTTCCGTACCACCAAATATATAAAGTGTATCGCCAAGAACAACTCCACATCCACCTGAACTTCTCGGTGGAATATCACCTTTCAGCAATTTTCTCTCCCTTAGAAAGCAAGCAAAGCTCAAGGTAAGAAAAAGTTCACAATAAACGGTAAAATATGTTATAGTATCAGAATTCTGCAGCTTACCATATCTCAGAGTGTGTCTCATACACAAACAACTCATCAGTAGCATGGTGGTGGGTCTCTGATTCTGAGGGGTCGGAGAATTCCTATGAGGAAAGGAAAGAAATATAGTGCAGTAATAGAACATATGATTGTTTTCACGGCGATAAATACGCTTTTATTTTGGCATTGCAAAAGAAGCTATTCTTGAGGGAGTTGTAGGCATTTGTGTTAAATGATCATGAAAAAATATTTGTTTACCATATAACCACCCCACACTAACAGCTTTCCCTTATATGACACGGCAATGTGTCCAACACGTTGATTGATTTTCTGATGTAGTGGTAACAAATTTGAGTTCATTTTGGGGAATGTCAATCAAAAGTTTAAACGAAGTAAACCATTAATTGCAGCCAATGCACATTGCAAGAGCCAAGCCCAACACAACCCGACATAACGTAAGTCGTTCTAGCAGACTAGCAGAAGAAATTTGGCAAGGTCGCCCTCCTTTTATTTTGGTCTTAGCTGGTCTTTTTGCAAGCGCCATTCAAACGTTGAGACTTTTGTCCCCTTCAAAAATAATTTTTTCATATCCTATAAAGGTGGTGTATTGTCATATATCGTCATATAAAAGCATAATCTGGCATAATGGAGTAGGAATCGTGAGTTATAAGAGTTCTTCGCATTCCATTAAAAGCAGCAGTCTTAGGGAACGTACCTCCTGCCCCCTCTTCCCCTTCTCCCCGCTCCTTCGTCAGTCACCCCCACCGCGTCCTGTTTGTTGTTGTTTTGCTTGCTCCTGTGTGCCGTTTGCTCCCTCTTGCCACTCTATTGTTCTTGCTCTTGCTCTTGTATTTGATTTGTGACTAGTGCCATCTTGAGGTTAGATCGGTTATTAGATCCTGTGAAATTTGCGACTTTCTATTACATTGTTAATTTCAATAAGTAACCCTGGATCTTATACGAAAAATTGTAAATTTCAACACGATTATTTCTGTTGCAGGATTAAAAAATGACGCTTCATTGCCTTAAACCTTGTCCACCAGAAAGAATACTAGTTTGTATCGATGCTGTTGAAGACAAGCCCATTCGGAGTCTTAATCACCATGTTAAGCAGCTTTCAACGTTTGACACAGTGAAGAATTGTGCTGAGCTTTTCATTACCACTAAGTCATTGATGAACCCAGAACATCAGTTTGCTGTATGTCAATTCAAGGCTCAACTGATCCTTATAACTGGATTTCATTCAAGAGTTGGCGATCACTTAAAAGTAATCCATGGAGCTATTCCAAACCAGGCGACTGATAACCCTTACCCTTATCGACTAAGCGCCCTTTTAAAGACTATACATGAGAAAGCAGTCAAGGAAGAAGATAACGAACGTCCACTTCACGTAGTAATTTTCTATGGGCGTTCTGGCAGCTGCATTTTGGATGAAAATGTACTTTCACCCTACAAAAATGTTGTTATTGACATACTGTATCTTCATAAACCTCTATTATCTGCCAAAGAAAAGAAAAGAATCATTGCCAACTTGGTTGAGTTGAAGAAATGTTTATCTGAAAAGTCAGTGTGCTCAGTGGCCTTGAATGATAATCTTCTGGCCTACAAGTATACCATGAATTTTCTCATGCACCCTAATCAAAGAGTTCCTATTTTAAAGGAAGAGGACTTATCTCAAGTTTATCAATCCGATTCCGATTAATTTTCTAATCTTAAAATTTATTTGTTATATGATTAAACAAAAATATGTTGATTTGATTCTGTTCAGTTTAAGTACAAGAAAAAACATTCATGCTTGCAATAAATAGTTTTCCTGAGCTATAAATATTATTATTGTCTGATGACATCCTTATTTCTGAACTCATAATGTAATAATACACAGGAAACTGTTGCGACACTTAAATTTATGATGATTTGTCAAAACCAACAAACAAGATTGAAAAGCTGTACACAGACAAAAGACTTGGCAACCGGGAGACCACAGAAGACCCAAGAACATGTCAGCGACGACTGTTGGTTAGCAGAGGGAAGACCAAGTTAACCCGCAACCTCCCCCCGCCCCCTCCCCTCTACACATCTTTCCCGCCTACGCGTCCCTGTGCCTGTGCTATGAGGGAGGGAGAGGGCAGTTTCGCCTCATCATGGTCCATTGTGACGGCCACAATGGGTTCAGGTGAGGGATAGGGCGAGCGGGTTCATTACAGTAAGGCGGCACTGAGCGGGCCCTCGCCCCCTTCCCCTCCCCCTCCCTCCCCCAGCTACCCGTGGCGG
>NW_026267273.1:624798-625320 GCF_000697945.3 Frankliniella occidentalis | reverse complement strand
GGGCAGGGAGGGTGGGGGCTGGGCACACCCTAAAAGAATTAAAGAGTCCAAGAAATGAGGAGGTGTGTATATAGGAATAGCTGGGATAGCGCTCCCTTCGCTTTCACTTTCGCTGTCACTGAAATGTTTGAGTCGTGTTTCTCGCTCAAATAAAGTGACTTATTTCTTCATCGTGCTAGATTGAAGTGATGAGTCCGAGGATGAGCCTACCACTAAAGGAAAGCTGCTACACCAGCTGCTACCTCAGTTGAGCGGTGACTGTGACTGTGTTTAAATTTACTCTGCAAACATAACTTCCCTCTTCCCCTCCACCTAGGTTCGTCCCTTAATTTTTACCATAAAATTTCCTCGTTGGTTATGAGGTCCTATCATCCGCCCAAACTCAACTCTCCCTCCTTCCCCTCCCCCCGTATACCCCTCCCTATCCCACCGCGCCGCGCCCCGGCCTTGCGGACTTGGACCGACTTACTCGCTCATGAAAACGTTGAAAAGGGCGAAGTGAGGGGAGAGAGAGAGCAGGGG
>NW_026267273.1:618236-624083 GCF_000697945.3 Frankliniella occidentalis | reverse complement strand
CACCCTCCGGGCCCTCTCCTTCCGCCTCCCCTGTCCTGCTGATGATAGCAAAAGACTTGCTGTATTCTGCGGCCCTTTTCCGCCGCTCTTTTTATTCAGGCCCCGCTTTCTGTCCCGCAGCAGCAGCAGCAGCAGCTCGTTACGCACGGAGACGTTGTTGCACGCGGCGAGGAGGAGAGGAGGTCGCGGTCGCATCGCCTTGCCGTCGTCACTGAATGTGGGGGATGCCGAAGAAGATCAGCGACCCTGTCATCCCTCTTCTCGCGGAGCCCTGCCAAAGCTCTCTGCACCCGCGGCTGCAGCGCGCGCGCGCGCACTTGCGCTTCCGGTGCGGGCATGAATAAGGGAACTCCAGGCGCAAGCCGCAAGCTTAGCTTTGGGGCGCAGCGCGGGTCGCATTTTGCGGAACCTTCGACTGCACTGAGCGACGCACTGGCGAGGGGCTCCCAGGGAGGTCCTCTGGAATCTCACCTTGCACGACAGTGATGAAAGACCCTAGAGGGAGGGTTCTCAAGAGTCCGCGCGCGTGAAAGGTCCTTTTGGAAGGTTCAGAAAGTTCCCTGCTCGAAAGGTGGGGCACAGCGAAGCGCACAGGGCTTATACTGCAGATGAGGAAGATCGCTGGGGGCCGGACCTCGATTCCCTCACACGCCAATGGCACTCGATGGACCGTGCGGCCAGGCCCAGCGGGAGCGGGGCGCTCGAGGAGGGGAGCAGGGAGGAGGGCGCTCAGGAGATAGGGGGGCCCCGGGCCCCGCCGGGCCGTCCGCGCCCCCTGTGGGGTCCCCTGTGGGGTCCCCGGGCCCCGTGATCCCTCTGTGGTCGCCGCACCTTGTTGGGGTCGCGCATCGGCACATAAGCGAGGGAGGTGTGGGCGCGCCAACAACGCTCAGCCCTATCTGTGGCATCCACGCCGCGCGCCGCCACCACGCCGACCGGGCTCGAGCCGGGCTCGAGCAGGGACGCATTCACATGCGCAGGTAGCACCCCCCACCGTCGCCACCCCCTCCCTTCCCACTCTTCCCCTCATCCCGTTGTGTCGATATCAAATATCACACGAGATTGGGCCCGGTCCTAGCGCCCTGCGCCCCACCACCACCCCCCAAATGGACCGGATCTACACTGCTGGCCGCCTTCTCCCAGGTGAAAAAAGTCAGTGAAAACCAAGTGATCGTCTCCTGTCATGGCAGCAATCTTCATTTCTAATATCGTATATCATTTTGACTTCATTTTGATGCCCAAGTCATTATGCCAAACAGTAAATTTTACAATCTAAAACTATACAGTTTTTGTCTAAATTTTAGGTTGACTCTCATCCTGTTACTAATTTTTTCACCCCTTGTCAGTATTCCGGCTGATTAAAAACCTTTATAAGCTAACTGCTAAATAAATTAATAAAGGCCTGAGAGTGTTAAAACTGTACATAGTGACAAGTTCAACAATAAGGGATGTAGGCTGTTTTACATCGAGGCCTCGCTCTGGCCGACAAAAGAACGCCCCCCTTGGCCGCCTGTGAAGTCGACGATAGGCAACCCGTGGCGTACGTCTCTGTAGCGGGTTGCCTACTCCGCAGCAGTGAGGCGCGCGCGCGCCGGCCAAGAAGTACTGTCGCAGCAGAAGCAGAGGAGCTATACGAAAACGTTTCGCGGTCCTAACGAGAGAGAGAGAGACTCTGGATCAATCGAGTAATTGGACCCTGTTCGTGTCGTGTAGCCCAATGAGAACGAGAAGCAGGGGGAGCCGGCGAGGGGAGGTACCACAACGTAAGCCGGACGACGGGTACACAATTACCACCCGGGTAGGGTCGCGTGGTGGCGCGGGCCGCGTGGCGCTACACGGCAGCGCTGCACGGCTATCCTATCACAATTATGTGTTATTCGAAAAGATAAAAGAAACGAACGACGACGAGCCGGGGCCATAAATTGCACTGACTTGTAAAAAAGAAAAAAAATGCTGCTGAGCGGTGCTGATGTATGCCGTGGTGCTGCTGCGCGACGCGGGACGCACGGGAACAAAAAGTGCTTCGGTGTTCTGACGTGGCCCTACACCGCACCCGACAGATATAACGATTGATTGGTTTCGAGAGGAGTGGGGCTGGCTGGGGCAGTTTCATTCACCTATCACAGTGATTTTAATTATATTTCCTTTGTTGTTTTTTTGTGGGGGGGCGGGGAGGGGGAAGGGAGGTTGAAGGGTTGGAGAAGGGGATGCGGGGGCGGATTGTTTGGCAGCACGAATCGACTGACGCCGGTGGTGCCTCGTCCCGCGACATGCAAACCCGCAACACTCGAATGAACAAAAAACACACAACAGCTGCGCTGCCGGGTACGCCGCGCCGCTTTCGCGCTGCACTCTCCCCGCGGGCCGTGCCGAGGCGCGCTGGGGGCGTGTCGGACCACCAGGGCGCGATACGTAATGGGGCCTAACGACCACGGCGATGAGACAACCTCTACCCTCCAAACTACTTTTAACAAAAATATCCTGAAAAATTTGGAAAATGCGGTTACTTATTTTACTAGCATATTACTGTTCGGATTGGAGGAGCACGCGGGCAACCCTCAGGTGACGCCACTTTTGTAAAGACTGCTACACCTAACAAGTGTAGAATCATCGCAGTCCTTTTAGATTATCTGATGAGGGAAGCCGAGGGCCGAGGGAGCCAAGCCAAGGTCAAAAATCAAACTTTGCGTAAGGTCCGTTTTTATTAACTTGCCTTCCCAATTTATCTGCTCTTATCATAAATAAGGCTCGATGAAAAAGAGGGCTGACAAGCTATGACAAAATGGCCGTCCTTCTACATGAAGTATTTTTCCGTCTTCTCAGTAAATGAACCCCCAGCAGCAGGGCATCGCGGAGCAATAGAGTACTCCATCGCAACAGAGGAGCAGGGGGAGAAGGGGGGGATGGGGATGGGGATAGGGGGCACACGGACCCCCTTGTGCTTGTAGCGGGCTTCCCGCGCGGCGTCGGGCGGGGCACGGCACTGCTGGCCCTGCTGGCATTCCAGGGATGCTAGTCCGTGCCAGACCTTTAATTAAACCAAGTTTTATGCGCAGGGCTCCGGACCGCCGCCGCCGCCGCCGTGTCCCGTCCTGCAGACGAGTGCGCGCCTCGCTCTGCGAGCGAGCGAGAGAGAGAGAGAGAGAGAGAGAGAGAGAGAGAGAGAGAGAGAGAGAGACGGGCGCTGCACATCCGTCTCCGTCACCGCCATGCACTCTGCGTGATGCAGTTGCGTTGCGTCCTCTGCTGCGCTGCGACAGCAGAGAGAGGACCGCGGGGCTTGGCTTCAATTTCACGAATTGTTGCTCGCGGGACGCGTTTGCTGCGGTCCGCCCGCGCGGCGGCGTGGTCGTCCGCGAAGGGGCTCTCGGCGGTGGCAGAGGCCCCTGCTCCGCCCCGCCACGCCCCGCCTGCGCACGACGGATGGAACAATGGCCAGGGACTCCCTTGGCACCCCCCATGGCCTGGCGGCCTGGCCCGCGAGTGGCGGCGCGCGGCGGGGCGGAGTGTTTTGGAGTCGGAGCGCCGCGCGGTCACGCGGGAGATGAATTGCTTTTGATTCGGGGTCTTTCTACCCTCGGCTACCTTCCCCCTCCCTCCTTTCGGCACGCCGCTGCTGTCCCATGCTCGAGTCCGACACGACCGAACCTTGTTGCGTGGTCATCACATCGTCCTTTGCAAAGCAGCATGCTGCTGTATAAAACGCTATGCACCACCACCCTTTTCACAAGTTTTGCACCAATCTACAATCCGAAACTCATGTAAAAAAAAGTCGACGAAGCATGTTGCTTCGTAGTATTACGAATGACAACGGAGAGCGTTCTACACTAGAAATCCTAGAGCGAGGTTTCTCGCCCTCTGGAGGGCGAGGTTTGATTTCCTCGCTCGATTAGAGCACTAGATTAAGAAATGTTGCTCTATTTGGGTGATAATTGGAAAACCTCGCTCTTTTTGAGTGAGGATTTCTGAAGTTAATCTCTCTTGATTTGAGTGAGATTTAAGAATCATTCTCAATAAGAGCGAGGTTTCTAAATCATCACTTTAATTGAGCAAGAAGAAAAAATTTCGCTCTTTTTAGGTCAGAAATCCGCAGAAATCTCACTCCAGGATTTGCAGTGTACTGACGAAGCATTTTTCCCCCTTAAATTTCTTGCAGGACAGGTTCGGCTCCTCCTCGCCTCGCATGGAGGGGCGGGGCATATTTTTGGCTGTCCCCAGCCCGGCCAGCTCGACCACCTCGATCCGGCTCATCCGCAGTCAATCACTTTCCCTGTCGCTACTCTCACTAATGAGCCCCTGATGCGGAGTTTTCTCTCGCAGGAGGAACGCGCCAAAGAAAATGACAGAAAAAAATATATAAATGAATGGGACAAAGAGGAAACGACAAAAAAGAGAGCTCGCCGGCGGCGCGGCGGCGCGGGTAAGTTTGGAATGTGTTCTGCGCACTAAATGTTTGAGAGATCGTCGAGGGGCCGTCGGAGCAGACGAGCGGACGGGGGGTGCGTGGGGGTACTTTTAATTCAGTGTGATGGCGCTGGGGCCTAGAACCGGCTAGAAAAAGCGTGTGAGGCATTTCCGTAGTCTCATTCGTCTAGTGCCTGCTTTTCCGTTGATCAACTTTCAGTAATTTACTTACGCGATTAGCGATCGCCCAGAGAGTACGTCCGTTTTCCTCACATTCAATCGGCAGAAGAGGGGAGCTCGGCGCCTGTGAGGCTAGGGGTAGGCTGACCCGCAGTACATGCGTGCACAGCAGGCAAGATGTTGCCTAGCTATCCGGCGCTATGTGCTTGCTGAGGCTGAACTTGACTGGTTCATCACGGCGAGTGACGGAAATACCTTCTGGATTATCCATGGGTATAATTGAATTCGGTGACCTCAAGCTCGCAAATTGTTTTTATTGATTTATTACACAGTCATTTTTATTTTTATTTTAGTTTAAGAAAATCGTGGTACCGCGAATTGAGTTTCCTTTGGTGTTTCCAAAGTTCGGGGATTTTCTATGATTTGTTCTATATTGGAAATAAACGTAAAAGGAAATACACATTTGCTCAAAAAACTTATATTTCATCATAATGGGGCATTTTAGCCATTCCAGAAATCATTTTTCACGAAGTGAAGTGGAGCATCGGCTCGCAGGGATTTTTGCGGTCACCAACATCATCCCCGTTTTGCGGATAGCCGTCTAGAACCTGTAATGTTGTGGGAATTTTTCACGAGCAAAATTAACGAAAGTTCAACACGGAAATTTAACTGTGGTTTGCTCTCGGCGGGCATGTCGCTAATTAGGCACGCCTCCCGCCCCCTCTCGAAAAAAAAATATGAGAAAAAAAAATCAGAGGCATTCGAAGCAGGCGGAAACGGGCGGAAATATGCTGACGGTCCCGGCTTAAATGGGCTTAAGAAAGGAAAGGCGCGGGCGGCGACGTGTCGCGATGAAATGGAAGTATTCGAGAGCGACATGGACGCGCGTCCTCGCAGCAGGGCGGAGAAAACGAGGGGGAGGAGGACGGCGGCGGTAAGGGAAAGCACCGCCAGCCGACGGCTGGCAAGTCGTTACTGGGGCGTCGCCGCTAACGTTCCAGCAGCAGCAGCAGCGAGGCACGGCGGGCGCTGCTGGACGCCGCCGTATGGCCTTGCTTGACCCGGACGGCGCACCCAGACCTAACCGTATTTTTCACTGACGGCGTCACGAGCAGCCAGCAGCAGCCCGTCATCATACGCGGCGCGCCCGTCACAAGAATGCAATTTAATTAATTCAATCCGCTGCTCTGCTTCCTTCGCCGTCGCCTCTCCCTTATTTCCGTCTCTCTCTCTCTCTCTCTCTCTCTCTCTCTCTCTCTCTCT
>NW_026267273.1:616432-618186 GCF_000697945.3 Frankliniella occidentalis | reverse complement strand
AGCCTGAGCGGCTGGTGGAGCCCACCACCCCCGCCCCGCCCCACGAGTGCTCTGGTGCGGTGCGGTGTGCTTCGGCCGGCCGAATCGGCTTGGCGCCGTATCAAATAGGAATTACAGGAAAGTTACCGCCCCCGGGCCCCGGCCAGCACTCTCCCCAGCCCAGACCGAGCCACTTTCGCTCACAAATGATAAAAAGGTACCGAGCGCACCTTTATGGCTCCAGCAGGGTGATTAGTGATTCGGCGCAGCGTTGTTCGCGCCTTCCGTTCTTGTCGCACTTATGGACTTTTGAGGGCTCTGCCACTAGGTGTGGCAGAGAGGGGATGGGGAGGTGGGGAAGGGATCTACGCCTCCCCCTTCGCAGCCCACGCTGCTAAGACTCGAATGGAGCGAAATGCCAGAAACAGAGTGGACACTGAGACATAAGAAGCGGGACAATGGGACGATTGTGCTTCATGGAAAACAATTCGACAAAATAGTCGAGCGCGAGATTATAAATTTCCTCCCATAAACGTTTCGGAGCTCCGCTTACATCCCCTCCCCGCCCTTCCTTTCGGCCTGCTGCTGCTGTTTGTCCCGACGATGAGGGAAGATGAGACGAGGCGGTGACGAAGTCGGAAGGGACAGAAGGGGCCGGGAGCGGGAGGGTGGTGGCGCGGCCCATAGAGAAGAAGCGGAAGACGGTGGGAGTGGGGAGGGGCGGCGGTGGGGCGGGTGGCAACCCCGGCAAATGAAGTGAAAGTGACAAAATTAATGAATAAATAGCCGACGTGCCTGGTGGGTCTAACGAAGCCCCGTCAGCGCCGTCGTGACGGCCGCCGCGCGGCACTCGTCTTCGTCATTTGCATCCGGGATGTCGTCGCCGGGGCGGCCACCGCAGCGCCACCGCCCAATGGGGCACATGCCGGCCCGATGGTATGTCGTGGCCGAGGTCGGAGCCGAGGCTAGGCCAACCAGGCCGGCCAGAGTCTCTGGCGTCTCTACAAAAATTCGAGTCGTATTTAACAGCAGACGCCGGCTACCCCGTACTCTCTTTTTCTCTCACTCCATCCCTCCGTCCCTCCCCTAGGGTGCAAGAGAGTCGCCGCCGCCGCCAGCAGCATGGCTGTGCCGACTTGGCTCGGCGCCCAGGGCGCTCATGGCGATAACATAAACACTAATTAGAACTTGCGTTTGAGGAGGGCGACCACCGCGGCACCGCGTATTGTGCGGGCTGTGGGGCGGGGGGCTTGGCGGCGTTGAGCCTGGGCTTGAGCTGGCCACGGCCGGGCCGGGCTTGGCCATTGCGAGGCACTCGCGCGTGTTGACATGGTCATCCCGGGGGCGTGCGCTGCTGCCGCAGCTGCGCACTCACACACGCGCGCACATCGTACTCCAGCGCACTCACACGCAGCGGCGGCGGTGGCAAAGGGGGCTTGCGCGCAAGAGCGCGGCCCTGATTTGCATATGTTTGGATAATTTGTATTCATATAGCTCTCCGGGCGGGTCCGGGCCGGCCCGTGCATGCGCCGCCGCCCCTCCCCGCAAACTGTCCACAAACCGCAGGCCTGACCCCACATGTACCCCCGCCGCCGCCGCTGCCACCAACAGCCACCCCGCCCGAGGCCGTGGACGGGGCCACCAAGCTCTGACGCTGACGCCTATACCCCCTGGCCTGGACGTGCGTGTGAGCCGTGAGCCCTGCCGCTGTATCGACGTGACAGAGGACGTCGCCGGAGCTAGGCTCCACTACGGGCTCAGGGCGCGGGCGGGCG
>NW_026267273.1:615802-616382 GCF_000697945.3 Frankliniella occidentalis | reverse complement strand
CCCCCCCCCCAGTCATTACCATCATCCACATCATTTCGTCCGGCCGGCAGACCATTCCGCACAGCTTTGTTTTAATTCGCGGCCGCAGCCGCCCGGCGCTTTGTCCACGCCACACGCGACGCCATACCCCGCGGGGGGTGCGTTCAGTTAAGTGGCGGTCGTTACATTACGCCGCGCGGTCGGATGCGGCGGTCAATATGTCGACGTGCCTCACCAGCCGCTGGACCTGCTCTGCGCGCACGCTGCGCACGCGTGTGAACTCAGCCAGCGGCACGTCGTCGTTTCGTTAGCCTAATGAGCGCGTCGCTCCGGGCCGCCACCGTGCGCTGCCGCTTGTGCCCTCCGAGACCAGAAAAAATTAAAAAAATATTTGAAACAGAGGCGCGCGCGCGCTCTTCGCGGCGGCGGCGTGTTCTTTTTACGGGCAAGCCGCCATACCGCCGCGGACAATGGACGACGGGGACAAAAAAAAAGTGCGCCACAAAAGGGCGCGGCAAGGAAAACGAAATAGCTCGGTGAGGTGAAAAGTGTGTATTTTTCTTGTTAGCTTCATGTTCGTTAACGCCCCTGCCCCTCCCCT
>NW_026267273.1:612571-613834 GCF_000697945.3 Frankliniella occidentalis | reverse complement strand
GTAATACATTGATATTACCAGTATTACCTGTATTACATATATTACCTTGTAATATATTCCTCTGTCCCCGTCTCAGCTGAGTTGTTCACCCCTCGATCTACTCCTTACAGATGGTCAAAAGATAGTCCGTTCGACTTTCCTCAGATGCCTTCGGCAAATTACGGGACCTCGACGCCTGCGAGATTCAGGGTAGGCCAACCCGCAGTGCACGCATGCACTGCGAGCCAGACGTTGCCTAGCTATCAGGCGCTATGAGAGCTATGACGCCTTATGAGTGTCACAAGATGTTGCTCCGCCAGGTTTTGATCTTCATCGCCCCCCCCTTTCCACTCCCCCAAACCCGCGGGTGGGACGAGCTTGAAGCCAGTCGGACGGCCGAAGCAGGCGCCGGCGGCAGCAGGGCTGGGCGAGCCAGGGCGAGCCGAGGCCGGCCGACCGCCGGCTTGTTCCTGACGTTGTTTGGGGGGAGAAAACACACAAAGAGCCCCCCTCTACAAGTGCGCTGAGTTGTGCGTGTATTGCTGCTATGAGGGGTACGGATGACCGCATAGACCAGAGGGCGCGAGTAGTGGGGGTTGAGGGGGGAGGCGATAGCGGCATGGTGATAGCCATGAACATTATGGAAGTAAAGAATGTGCGAGGCAGATAACGGCTGAGGCTGTGCGGGCGGGGGAGGCCCCGGACCGCCGCCTGCCCACTCAGTGCGGTATTTCAAAGATAAAATTCTCACCCCCGCCTCCTCCTCACCACCCAGGCCCCCTCGTATTGTTGATGGAAAAACACTCGACTATCGTTTCTTCTCTGGGAAAGATAAAAATATAAAAAATAAAACGACGTGCGGTGAAAATTATTTTTTCCTCCCCGGCGCGGTTTAAAAATAAAATTATGGTTGCGTCGATTAGAGATTTAAAAGGGGTATATGAGGCCGGCCGCTGGGGACCGGCCCGGGGGAGGTGACGGCGCGATGTCTCGCCCCGCCCCGCCCCACCACGCCCCCTTTGTGCCGACACATACTTTACACAGGCGTGCACAATGCGACGAGGGAACAAAAGAGGCCTTCCTGACCGCAGCCGGGTCCAGTCGCGACCCCGCCCCGCCACAAAAGGGAGCGTGCCCCCCTCCGCCCTTCCCCTCCCGACACTGGCAATGGCACCATGGCACCGGCTCCGCTACCATCAACACGACACCAAGAGCGGGGCGAGTTCGGCCAGAGAGAGAGAGAGAGAGAGAGAGAGAGAGAGAGGGGGGGGGAGAGAGAGAGAG
>NW_026267273.1:605007-612521 GCF_000697945.3 Frankliniella occidentalis | reverse complement strand
CGCGCGCCTTTCTCTTCGCGCGCCTTTTCTTTCGCGGCCACTTAATTTCGGGTCGTCAGGTTGGCAGCACTCCGCCCCGCCCCGCGTAGAGCTACAGTGAATTGAGCATCAGTATTCCGCACGTCGGCGCGATAGAAGAGCGTCCTCCTGGGGATGTAAGGGCGGCTGGCGGCCGGATGAGAAGGGGCAGGAGGAGGGTAGGGGGAGGGGCGGTCTGTGCTGTGGTCGGCGGCGGTGGCGTTTGTCTTAAAACTTTTTATGTTCTTTGTTTTGAAAGTTCTTTTGAATTTTCTTTTTCATTATTTTCATCTTTAGGAAGCAGCACAGAGGGGTGGTGGTGGTGGTTGGTGTGGTCGTGGTGGCTGCGGCGGCGGTATGTTTTCATCGTCGTCATCATCTCATGCCACGGGGGGGACGTCAAAGGCGACCCAGCGGCGCGTCGGTCAGTGGCGCCGGTGACTGCGCAGCTCGCCCAGCCCCAGCCCAGCCCCCTCCACTCGCACACACCGGCCCGCAGAGGGGAGGGCACACAGTGTCCCTCGGAGTTACTCCCCGGCCCCGCTTCAGGCACAAGCCTCCACCGCAACACGCTGCCTGGATCCACCCACCGCGCGCGTTGTCATGCAGGGCACGATCGTGTAGGGCGCACCGCGGCACACGCAGTGTATAGGAGAGAGACAGCCCCCGCCAACAGCGAGCGCTTTTAAACGGCCGCGGGGGAAGGGCAAGGGGTAGGCGACCGGGACGTCATTGTCGTGCCCGGCGACGGGGCGGAGCGAGGTCGTCGTCGGTCCACGCGGTGGCACCTGATTTACTCAAAGAGGCCCTTCTCGATGAACTCGAGGATAATGTCCTCGGTCGCGGCCCGGCACGCCGGGTCGTTGAGCGAGCGTATCCTGGCGGGGTCGTCGCGGACGAGCATGGTCTGCGAGTCGATGCCCTGGCCCGCCTCCACGTAGCGGATGCACGTGAGGCACGAGGAGAAGGCGGCCCAGTGCTCGCGCGCGCGCAGGTCCCGCTGCAGGGCGGCGAGCGTGGGCACCGCGCCGAGCCAGCCCAGGGCGCCGAGGCAGGCCGCGAGCTCGGCGTGGTAGGCGCGCACCAGGCGCGCGCTGTGCAGCTGGCGGACGCGCGGCGCCGCGCCCAGCGTCAGGAAGTAGTGCAGGTCGATGGCGGGGCTGGTCCACGCCACCAGCTGGAAGTCCACGAGCAGCGCGGAGCGCACCTGCGCCGTGTGCTCGTCGTAGGCGAACATGATGTTGTTGGACCAGGCGTCGCCGTGGCAGAGCACGGCGAAGTCGCCGTCGCGGACGAGCATCGCGTCGAGCGCGCGCTGCGGGTGGGTGCTCACGGCCCGCTCCAGCCGGGCGGCCACCTTCTCGCCGAGCCTCGGCCAGGTGCGGGCGACCGTCGCCAGCGTCTGCAGCGTCGTGACGTACAGTCCGTCGAACAGGGGCCGCATCTCGGGGCCCGCCCAGCCGTGGCCGTACGCCTCCAGGTCGCGAGCGTGCCGCCCGCCGCGGCCGTGCACCACCACGGAGGCGGCGTGCATGCGCGCCAGCAGGCGCACCGTCAGCAGGCTGTGCGGCAGGTCCAGCCCGTCGCGCCGCGGCACGTTCGTGTAGCCCTGGAGGGAGAGTCCAGAGGGGCGTGAGAGGGAATCCAGCTTTTAAGCCACCAATACAGAGGGAGCATTTCACTCTAAAAGAAATCGATGTGCAACATCCAATTTTTTTTAAAAAAATCAAGAAAGCAATCCGAAAAAATCAGACAAAATTAGAGTAAATTTTTTAAAAAATCAAGAAAACACAGAAAAAATTGGCGTTTTCTTTTGAATTAGTAGTGAATTAGTTAGTTACCCTGGCAGCGAGGTCTTCCATGAGGAGCGCGCCGTTGGAGCAAGCGGCGATGACCTGCGGACCGATCTGCAGGTGCTCGGCGGGCCGATGGCTCAGGCCGGCCGCCAGCTGGCGCTCCAGCTGCGGGAGCGTCTCCTTGAGCATGAGCGTCTCCTTGGCGAAGACGCCGCACGCCTCCACCATGGCGTTCTCCGCCGCGCCCGTCGGCATGGCCTTGACGATCAGGCGCCGCACCTCGCCCTTGCCGAGGTGCGCGTGCACGCGGAACAGCTCGCTGAGGTAGTTCTCGTTGGGCCCGGTGGCGGGCCGCACCCGGATGGTGGTGACCTGGCCGCAGGCCTCGTCCGCGTCCCTCATGGCGGCCGTCAGCAGCTGGGGCGTCAGCCAGGGCGGCATGGCGAGCGACGGCGTCACCGCGGCGGGGGGAGCGTCCGCAGGCTTCATGATCACCGGAATGGAATGCCGCCCCTGTGTTGAAAACGGAAAAAGTGACCCGGAACTGCTAAAATGAGATAAACCATGGTTTATCTTGCAAGGCCTTGCAGGGCGGGGCATGCACTTAACTCTCATACAACCTATGAATTTCCCGGCTTCCGTGCAAGCACGCTATGACGACGACCTTCACTTCGCATCGGACGGAAGGCAGCGTCGTGTGTTTACTCCTGATCCTCATCGATATACGGCGTACGTTGAGGGGGGAGAGTTAAGAGGCCCGCGTCTCTCCGGAGGCGAATGTTTTGAAACGCGCAACCTCCGCAGCAGTTAGTAAATAGCAGAGTGCCTTGCTCTCCATATCCCACCCACTCTCTGCCTCGGCAAACGCACTAGCTTTACAACGTTACTAACGACGTCTTGCTTTTTATCAAGCAGTATTGGAAAAACTATGTCTTTCTTTCACAAGGTCGGAAACCAAGACTATTTTTTGACTGTGCAGGGATCATCTAGAAAGCACGCCCGTCACTCGCTGTTGAGTACCCGCTCAGTCATGCCCAGGCAAGCTCTTACAGCGCCGTATAGGCGCCATATAGGCAACACCTTGCCTGCAGTCAACGCGTGTACTGCGGAATAGCCTACCCTGCGTCTCGCAGGCGCCGCGCTCCCCGGAATTCGCCGAATGAATGTAAGAGGAACGGACGTACTTTCTGCTGACCGATTCCCTTACCGTTCTAACGGCGATAATATCCGACCCACGTTAGACACTTTTTGGAGCCGATAAAATCCTGCGGTACTCACGTTCGCCCTGCAGTTGTGTTGGGTCAGGTGGACGGTAGCGGAGCGGGGGCCCGACTGCGACAGACGACGGGCCGCGCGCCGGTCGCGCTGCTGGACACGGCCGTCGCCTCTCCGTTCCCACGACGCGCACGTGAGTGTCGCGTGCGGAGTGCAGCGCACTTGGCCGTGCCCGGTCGCGCTTGGTCGTGCGGCAGTGTGTTAAGGACCGAGGGCAAGGGTCCGGGATTATGATAGCAGGACATAGGCGCGGCGAGGCAACACGCACACGATTTTGATTTGAACTTTTCATTTATTAACGTTATACAAAAGTGAGTGTACAGTCAGATTATTAATCGTCAAAACAACAAAACTAAACAAAATAATAAAAAAAGTCTATGTGGCAGTGAGATCAAAATATACCTAACTTGGTACAGATTGGCAGTGATGTAGTATAGGCTTGGCGCATGGTAAATGCATAGATAATAAACTAATGGTGTTCTTAGACGAACAATTGAACCAATTCAATCATATTTCAAAAAATAAACCAAAATTTTTAAATTCTCAAAGTAAAAGTTGGAGTTAAAATGTTTACTGAATAGCTTTTGATATGATTTGGGCGTGCGAACATGCAATTGTATTTGTAACAGTAAACAATTTTTGTTGTGTTCTTATTATACAGTGAAATCTATAACACTAAACATCTACGAATACTTATTTATAATTAAAACTTGCTCTGGTAATTTTAAAACTTCCAATATCTGCGCTTAGAATAGTGAAGAAATGAACATTATGAACATTGACATGTATGGGTAAGTTGTAATTGTACACGAATAGGTGATGGTCCATACGTTTCTTATACAGACTACTGATGATAAACAATTAATATAAGTCAACCTTACCTAGTTGGGTTATCAAACCGTGTTGATACAAAATTTTGGTAATGACAGTCGGGAAAAAGCAGCATTGCAATAATCATATCATTCTTCACTTTCAAAAGCACTTTTTAAAAATCATTCTAATCTAGTCATTCACAGCAAAATCCTTGCCGAACTTCGAGCCTCTAAGTACGACATCAAAGAAACTAGTTCACGTACGCAGACGCATTTCGACAAACCGTATCTTAACCAAACGCATCACAGTAGCACAGTCTTAGCACATCTTTACTTTAATACACACCTTTTCTAGCAGTCTTGAATGAGCTTGAGACAAACACGTTACAGTGCACAAAAGTGATGATGTCCGGCCGACATGTGCGTTTGGCGTGTTTGCAGTCATTTCATTTAACCATTCAAATCCTAATATCTCCAAGCACGTACCATTCCAGTTCCCTCACAATGATATGAGTCTCAAAATTGTTTCTAAATCAGCCTCTTTCATTCAAGGTTCAAACCAGGTAGGTTGAGAATCTTATTTAGCCTGATTTACAGGTAGGAGGCACCTTCTGGCAGTAAGAGTAACTGCGATCGACGCGAGCGCAAATATATTTTGAATTTGTATCCAAAGTGTGCAGTTTTGCTGTCACTTTTAATTTGTTCCTCACTAATTTTTTTTCCCTGACTTCCAGTTATCTTATTTTTTCTCTGAGCCTCTTCCGTGACCGGTATGAACCCTGACATAGCATTCACAAACACGCATAAAACGAAACTCCCAACAAACTTTTAACAACTACTTATCACTTTTAAGAGATCCAGCACAGTGGAAATAATCCCTTTTCTCACATCGATCATCGACCAAACAGACAAGAAGACAACATCGCGACTGGGATGGGCAGGTAGTTTAATACTCATGAGCAACAACCGATAATTTGTTAAACCTTTGAACTGAGTTAATTGGACTTCCATTTTAGCTCATACAGACCAAGTGAATTTATCCTTTGAAAATCTTTATTGTCAAATTCACCAACGTCTACTTCTATACAATGGTAAAAAAACTGTAATTGGTAGTTGGCAGTAGCTCTGCAATTTTTGATACAGATAAATACATAGACCGTCCTTTAGGCCTTTAGAATGACCCTTTCAGAGTATTTGTAAATTATTAAGAGTCAGTAAGTGGCCATGGTAAGTGGTCTGAATGGGTCGGTGGAGAGGGGCAAACTAACGAACTGGCACTACTCAACTTCCCAAGCTCCACTCACCGTACGGACGACTTGGCTTTGCCCGGAGAGCTGGAACTTTATATTGACCTTGCCAAGATTGCATAAGTAGAGAGAGAAAAGCAGTTCAGGGGGAGAAAATAGCGATCGCCTTATCTTACAAATCCTCAAGGCTTCCGATGAGCCGCGCGCGGCGATTGGTGTACAGTGGCCGACCTTCCGAAAAGTTGCCGAGACGTAAAGGTAAAGCTCCGCGGCGCTCAGTGGGTCGCATGCGCGTGCCTCGCGTGGGCCGCCGCCACGCCTGCGCGCGTGTGTGTGTGCCGACCCGTGCCAACCTTTGAGCCGGTCCAACCTCTAATTTCCCCGGACAGGGCTGCGGCGGGGCCGCTTGGGAAGTATACCTCACCTCATCACAAAACTTTATCATCCAAACCCACCTTCTTTGTGTGTCCATAGCGCGTGTGGCTGATAGGCACTGACATTTCTCATTTCCTAGTGTTGGCTTTTCGACAAGGCTACACGGACAGAGTTGGGAGCTAGTGGCAACTATTTGAGCAGAGGGGCAGGCAAGTTTGCGGGCGCGCGTGTGCAGGACACGTGGCAAGACTCGCCTGAGATCGCGCGAGGATCGAGTGGCAGTGGATTCCTATTAGCGTCGTCTTCGAGAAGCAATATGTGTGGCAGTAGAACGCGGTCCCCGCCACGCCTCCGCTTGCACTCGGGCCGATATTGCTTGGCGAGGCTTTCTCTCTGACAGACAGCGATCGGGAAGCTCTCTGCGTCGTTTTAATTTCCGCGTTATTTGGAAGCATCTGGGCGACAAGAACAGCTTGCGATAGTGGGGAAGCTAGGGAAGTGCGTTTCCACCCCCCGTCATTCAGAAGGAGAAGTTGTGACCCTTACTGACTCAATTTTAAATAAATGTTCATCGAGATATGACAAGTGAACATTGTCTAATATAAATGGTATAGAAATTTAAATGTCATCAAAGAAAGAGAAAGTGTACAAAAATGATCCTCATAATTAGTAACGACGTTGTTCCACGGCAACTTCATGGGGTGCCGGCATCGGCTGGCCCACGCAACTACTCTGCGACACTGACCGCAGCCCCCGGTCCGTTAAAAACTTCTTCCAACTTCGCAGAGAGCTACGAAAAAGAAATGTGTGAAAAGAGAGCCTCCCCGCCAGAGTCCCTGCGGGTCGGGTCGGGGAGGCGTTTAGCGAGGCGGTCACGTGGGGTCGGGCGGGCGCTTGGCGTGCTGTCGCGTGCTACCGCGGGAGCACTTGCCCGAGCACTTGTCGGGCCGCGCCTCGCTCAGAGCGCCGCTCTGCGCGTCGCCCGACCGGCACATGAGCAGGTTCTTGTACGCCTGCCTGTACTCGGAGCTCATGACCACGTAGATGATGGGGTTGATGCAGGTGGTCAGGTAGATGCACACGTAGCCGGCAATGTTGAGCACGCCGTCGTCGAAGTAGTCGCGGAAGGCCTTGGACACGGTGATGGGCAGGTAGCAGATGACGAACGCGGCGAAGATGACGAGGATCATCTTGAGCAGCTTGCGGTCCTTGGCCGTCATGCGGCCCGGCTGGCTGGAGCGCCGCATGACGGCGGCCATGGCCGAGCTGAGGCGCTTGCTGCTGCTGGTGACCCCGCCACGGCCCAGCCCCGGCGCCAGGCGCAGTGACCCGCACGGCGACGGCAGCGGAGAGGGCCTCGGCGTGCACGGCGGCGACCCGGCGCTCAGCGAACTCACGGACGCGCCGTCGTCCGCCGACGTGGGCACGGAGAGTCGCGGGGGCCGCGCCGAGGGCGGCAGCTGCGGTGGCGGCAGGATGTCGCTCGGCACCGACAGACGGCTAGGTCGGTACATGGAGCACACCGACTGGTGCGAGGAGCGTTCTGTCGACGGCCCGGACGCGGACGCTGACGACGCGGACGCGGCCGTCGACGTGGACGGGCCCGTCGTCGTCGAGCTGCTGGCCGGGCGGCGCGCGCTGCGCGTGCTGCCACACCGCACCGACTGGCGCGCGCCCGAGCTCAGCCGCGACTTGAGCGCCGTCTGCCGGACGATGTAGAAGATGCGCGCGTAGCAGCCCGCGATTGCGATGCACGGGATGACGAAGGCCGTGATGAAGAGGAACTCCTTGGGGGAGCGGCCGTGCGCGTCCGGCAGGATGGAGCACGACCCGATGTGCTGGTCCAGGCCGAAGCGGCCCCACTTGCCCAGCCAGGTGGCGACGAGCGCGCCGAAGCCGCAGACCCAGGTGCAGCCCACCATGAGCCCCAGGTACTGGCCGCGGTACAGCCTGCAACAACCACAGGGTGTGTTAGCCTAAACCACCGCAGA
>NW_026267273.1:599572-604957 GCF_000697945.3 Frankliniella occidentalis | reverse complement strand
TCTGCAAACCAGAGAGGCTTCAGAGGGCGCGAGAGATGATCGGCCGGGTGGCGAGGATAACGCGAGAACAGTACGGAAGAAATGGGCTGCTGCAGAGAGAGAGAGAGAGAGAGAGAGAGAGAGAGAGAGAGAGAGAGAGAGAGAGAGAGACGGAGTACATACTGAGTACGGGTGGGAGGGGTTGCAGTGCATGCAAACAGGTGCCATTCTCGCCTTTGTGCCGTTCGCACCAGGAGATCCCGCGAAGATGAAAGAAAATACACGGGTTCAACGAGTGCGCCATGAATTTTCATCTAAGCATCTCTCTCTCTCTCTCTCTCTCTCTCTCTCTGTCTCTCTCTCTGTCTCTCTCTCTCTCTCTCAACGTCATTGAAATCAGCGTCCCAGAGTCTCGTCCTTGATTACCCGGCTAAGCATCTAGTTAAACGCACAGGGATCGAGTTAGGTAACGAGGGCCTTCTTAGCGCGTCGGGGCGGCGCGCGGCAGACGCGGCGTGTAAGGAGGGGAGGTCGCGACAATACTGGGCGCCGCGCCGCACACCGGGGAAAAAATATGGGACGCTGATCGCGGGATTATACGAGGCGCCCCGCACCGTAAAGCACGGGGCGATCCATCGTCTGCGGCGTGGCGCGGCGTAGCGGGGCGTGGTGGGGTGAGGCGTGGCGGGGTGAGGCGGAGCTTGGCGATGCGGGGCGGAACGCCTTGTGTGGCGCGGCGCGGTGTGTTGGGAAGCACGTGGGGAGCACACACACACACCACGTGTGGTCTGAAATACGACGGCGGCGGAGGCTGTGGGGCGGGGGAAGGTAGGGGAAAGTGGGGAGAGGGGTGGGGGTGTTGGGAGGCATTTGCGGCGGCGGGGAGGAAAGAAGGCAAAAAAACAACAACAACAAAAAACACAACATACACCGGGATATAAAACGTGCGACATCACACAAACTTCAAAATATGACATGAGGCATTTTTTTAAACTTTCGACCTCTTAGTTTTTGGACATGGACGATTTTTCTTAGACGCATGACTGTGAGCGGGTGCAACAAAATGATTCATGTGCGGGCAATAATACTTCCGTTATTTTTATTTTTTGGATAGGGTATCGCTCTAATCTTCCTTGTCACCTCTTTCTATGTAAACGTCTCTTTCGGTATTCCTGACTATCAGCGGCTTCTTAAACAATAATCGACTTGGGAATTTTTTTGCGAAATTGTCATGTTTTAGTGCCTCTAAACGCAATACAATAATCTACCCTTGCCAAATTTTACCACCTTATTCGGGGAAACTTTGCAGTGATGTAAAAATTCCTTGGCTTTCCTCAAGATCACTTACATGGAATGTTTGTTTTTCTAGTGTGCAGGTTTCTATCAGTCAACTTCGCATCATTTCGTCCTTTATGTGGACATTCGACACACTTAAGAATGGGTATGAGATTGATACGCTCTAGTTGGGGGTTGGGTGTCTGTGTCCAACCCCTACCCGTTCGTCTCCCTCGGGTCTCGGCCGAGCCCCACCGCGCGCGCGGCAAGCTGCCTCTCATTGAAATATTTCGCGCTAATGCAATTTCACGGGAAAATATGAAGCCCTGGGGCGAGGGGGGCCACCCCGCCCGCGCCACGCGCCGCCCCCCTGCCCCTTTTAAAAATGATATTAAATCATGAGTGACTTTCGACGCCTCCCTCCGCTGCCCCCCTTCCCCTTTCACCCGACCGCCGGCCGCCCTCGCGGCGCCGTTGGGGCCTTATCGTTCTTTTAATTGCCCCTGCTGGTTGCCTCCCCCTCGCGGGGTGGCGTTCGAAAGAAGGGGGACACGCGGGTAGTACACCGCGCGCCGTGGTGGAGGCAGCGGCCAGGGGACCCCAGGCGGACGAGTCGTATTCGGACGTGCGGCTCGCCTCGCGCCTCCGGGCCCCCAGCGCCACGCTTCCGCCCGCCCACCCCGCCACCCACTAACTCCCCGGCCTCCTCCCCGCCTGTCTGAAATTTTCGTGTACAAAACGACGGGCTGCATCGTGGCGCGCGGTCTAGGAGAGCGGCCCTGCGGCGGAGACCTCCGTTTCGGCACGTCAACGACGCCAGAGTTGCCCCCGCCACCCCTATTCATCCCTATCTGCGTGGGCTGGCGGCTTCGGGGGCTTGGTGCGGCCGGAAACTGGCGTCTGACACCTCCGCCTCGCTGTCCTAACCTCGTGCCCCCTCGCCCTTTCCCCCGTCTTAACAACGACGCCCCCCACCACCCACCCGACCAAGTTGAACCCCGTACGGCCGGGCCGAGACTTTTCGACCCCCCGCTGTACTAACACGGCACATGCCTCGGCCTCATAGCCGCACCCCTCTGTCCCTCCTGTCCCGGTGCGCCCCCCAGGCATACAGCCCCTCCGTCCTGCCCCATAACGCTCAACAGGGGAGATGACGCCCCCCCGCCCCTCCCTCCCGAGCTGTCAGTAAGGAAGACCGACCGGAAGGAGAGGGGGAGGACACCGCACTGACCTCTGCCGCGGTGGATAAAGGATAAAAATAAAACACACAAGTTGGTTGCAGCTGGCGGCGTATGGACCGTATGATGGTCTGACGTGAGCGCGTGCGCGTACGCCGCCGAGAATGTAAACAATTCTTGAGTTCGTCAGTTTTTTGACAAACAGTAAATTATTAACAAAAAAGGTTGAAATACACTTAAAAGGTTAGTTTTTAAATGCTTGCACCAGAAACCCAAGTACAGTACACTGTACACCTAAATTGGGTATTACGCGTAATGTTAAATCTAAAATTATGGAAATGTGCTTTAAAATGGTACAATTTTCATTTCAAAGCCTGATTATCACCGGCAGCGTAATACGTAATACCGCGTAATACACGTAATACCGCGTAATACACGTAATACACTGTACACGAAAACTCCGAGTGAAAACCCCCTCCTCGGGATGGACACACTTGCGTTCCCAGCGCACGCTTTCGATGATGTTTGTTTTTGTTGCGGTGTATCGAACTTACGGCGCCATCATCGGGGTGGCAGCCCGAGCACGGCGGCGGGGGCAGCGCGCGCGAACTTATTGTCTGTTGCCGATTTTTGCCAGTGTAGCACAAAAGGATGTTGGCGTAATGTCCTCCTCCCCCTCCCGACCCCCTTATTGGACTTGCGTGTAGTTGCTGCGGCGCCGTGCCATAGGCGCCGCAGGCCTCCCCCCTCGACGGCCGCCGTATCGGAAATCTACGCCAGCCACGCACTGTTTTATCGCGGCGAAGTAAATTCACCTAATTGTGTGGGGCGTTTAAAGCCGCAGCGGCGCAGCCAAAAGAATCGCCACGCCGCCTACTATTATGTTTTTACTAAAAGCGCCGTTTAAACAATACACAGCAGGCACGGTAAAATAAAAAGCTGTTTGACTTTTGGTTAAAAAAGTATATTCACTGCAAATTTCCAAAGAATTTGAAGGAGTTTTCCTTTCGGAACACAACCATTTCTTTGGAATCCGCATGATACTTCACAATTAGAGTTGTATCGCTTGCCATAAAACACACAGTAAAAAAAAAAACCTTGAATTTCCAGACCTGGTCTCAGATGTCAATGACGTCCTTTATGATCCAATAAGACCGGTTCCCGTGAAATTTCGTCAGTATATGTCCCGTATACTGTGACGTATACGGCTGACGTATACCAGACGTATGCATCATGCACGAATCATAATTGTATGTGAATTGTATGTGAATCGGACGAAGTTTGTACGTAGTGAAGCAAATGCCGTCCGTATGTGTGCCCTATATATTTCGAGAAGAAAATTTGGGAAAATTTTGACCTTTGACCCAGTCATTCTTGTTTCGATTTTCGGTTTAACCCTCCCTCATGTTTTATTTACCTATTTCCTACTTACTTGACTGATGAAAGTGGACTGCTACCGTTGGGAGTTGAACCTCGGACCTTCGGCTTCGGAACCCGTGACTCTACCATTGAGCTACGGTGACACGCTGGGAAGGAGAGCGTCGTAGCCCGGTGTCATGTACAGCGCGGTTCCCCTTCCCGTCCGTACGTTGTCCGTATGTGTTCCACATACGGTGGGTATCGAGCTGACGTGTTACCCTGTCAATTGCCCGAGAGCCCAAGCAAGTGGCTTAGCTATATTTTCCTTAACTTAATCACTGATTCTAGTTTCCCTACAACTACTCCCTCGACAGTGCTTGTTAGGGTGTTACAAAAAAATTGACATAATATATGCTTGAATGGACTTTATTAGAAAGTTCAGGCGTCGATCTAAATCTGTGCCAAATTTGAGACCTGTCCGATGAGGGGAACCATCCGCGCTCAAATTTGGCACAGATTCAGATCGAGTCATGAACTTGCGAATAAAGTCGACTCAATAATATGTCAATTTTTTAAACACACCCTAGTGCTCGTGGATACTAAAGTTTGGGCCTTAGTCTTATTACGGAGTCATAACATAGGTAGGTGGTCCTTAAACCCATTACCATGTCTACACCCAAGTAGAAAAACATAAATGAGCCCTTCTATTATGCGACCGCGTACTCAAGATCGCTCGATGCGCTCTTAATCCCATTTTAGGGCAATCAAAGAAAAGGGCATCAACCCTAAAGCAGTGTTATTCTATAACAGAGGTGCAGAGTTTCTTGCATGTGTGAATTGATCGGATCCCCTTCACTATTAACGAACACAATGTCAAAAGGTTTTAACAGTTATTTTGGAAGGATTGCATTCAGAGCAGTGTTCAATCGCAGGCGCAGGTTATGATATCAAGCAAGGATTATATTGGTAAGCGTAGGAATCAAATGTAAGTGATAGTATGGTGCTTTATGGAGTCCGTACGGTGTGTATGTGCGCGTATGCAACTTGTTTGTGCTGTACGGACTGCGTTTGGATTTCGTTGGGGAGCCTATGTGTTCCGTATGTGTCATTGGATGCTACCGTACGGGGAATGTACGGTTTGTATATGAACGTATGAAACCCGTATGCAACGTACGGCGATTCATGTAAGGCGGACATACGGCGGCCGTATGCACACGTCAGGTTCTCATAGAAATTGTATACGGCACCCGTATGCACACGTACGGATAGTACATGTATCGTATACGGGACCTATACAAACGAAATTTCACGGGTTCTTGAAATTCTAGGAACTGTTTTTTACCGTGCACAGGGTGGCTATGGGAACGTTCGCTCCTCACAGGACGGGTGCACGGCGCCGCACCCGGGGCTTTGAGAACACCCCCGCAAGTAAGTAGTGGAATTGTGTCAAATCCTCCTCCAGACCCCACATTCCTTCGGGCCGGTTAAGTCATTCAACCTTCCGATAGCACACTCTCTAACTCAAGAGCAAAGTTTCTCCCGGGAGTTCTGAGATATCGCAACTTCCGACACCCCCTCTCGCCCGATGAGAGGG
>NW_026267273.1:595867-599522 GCF_000697945.3 Frankliniella occidentalis | reverse complement strand
GACAAAACTCTCTAGATTCATCTCATTTCGCGCGTCGCGAATCCGCGCGCGAATCGCGAGATGACGCCTTATGGTGAAAACTTTGCGCGCGCGTCCGCCACGACAAATTATGGACGGGCAGGAGCAAAATTAGTGCTGGTTAGGTTTCCGGCGGAACAACGACAAAAAATAATAAAAATGATCTTAAAAACACAACTTTTAAAAGCGAAAGAGTAAACCGCAGCGCCACATTTTTCTATACAACTCGTCACTGCGGCCTACGGCCTACGGCCTACAAGAGGAGCGCGCGCGTGTGCAAGTGGGGTCCTCGCATGCCTGGCCATGGCCGGACAAGCCACAAACCACTTCACAAAAATATAAGATTAAAGTGTATAAAATATGTGTTTAAATATATGTACAAGTGATACCCCACAAGCAGAAAAAAAGACCAGCTAACTATGTATTTTTAATGTACACTTTTAAAATGTAAACTTTTCAGCGTCAGTCATCCTAAAGCTATTCAAAGTCTAGATTTGCTTTGTTTCCTTACACCCTGACAGTACACAAATCATGGGGTGGGAGCACATAGGCGGTACAGTAATTCACAAGCTAAAACGTTTGCCTTTGCGGTCGTGTAGTTGTTTATTGTTTTGAGGGCACCCCTTGTGAAGCAGAAGTGTAGGGGGTCGCGCACAGACGAGATGTAGGTATAAGGGAAAGGAGGCCTCCTATATGCAGGAGCGCGCGCGACCGCCGTGGCCGCAGATCCCGCTGATGATCTTTTGGCCCTGATTCCATGTTTATCTCGGCCTGAAACAGCCATACACCCGCCGCCGACCCTCTGTCCGTCCAATGCATGTGCATGGCCCCCTCCTTCTCTCTCTCTCTCTCTCTCTCTCTCTCTCTCTCGCTCCGCACAGCCGGAGTGGCCGTCTCCAACAGCCGCCTGATATCCCCCACAACTTTCCTTTCTCTCCCCCTCGCAACTCGCCGCCTGCCCCCCACCCCTCCCATTCCACTCGCAAACACAGACGGAAAGGGAAAGGAAGGGAGCGGGGACGGCGGCGCGGAGGGTCCTTCCCTTAGGGGCGCAAATATTGGGACAGAATAAAACTATCAGGGGAGGATTTTATTTGGCCCAGGTCAATACGTGTGGCGACGTGCATTGTTCGGTGCCAGTGGGCGGAGAAAAAGAGGGGGAGGGGGTATCAGCGTTACGCGTTACTTTCTCGCGTAGCGTTATTCGCAAGCCAGCCCGTGCGGGTGTCTTGCGCCGCCGTACCTCAGCTGTGACACGACGTCGGCAGGCAAACTGAAACGCGAGTGAGTGAGTATCAAACACTTGTAGGTGAGTAAATGCCCATTCTTACTTAAGGGAGTAAGGGTGTTAATTTTCCTTGGAAATTCACACACTTGTGGCTCAATACAAATGGCGTTCACACACACCTGCAAGTTTGCGGAAATCACACACTTGTGTTTCCAGTGTGTACTTTCCGCATGATTGAATGCCACTTTAAAGCCCTTTTATTTTGTCGTGGAGCCGCGCGGCAGCAGCAGGTTAAGGGGCCCGCGGGCCGCTCTCACTTTCGGCGCTTATCTGTTGCAGACACTCTCCGCTTGCGCCGCTTGCGCCGCTCTCGGCCGCGCCTCCTCCTCCCCTAATGCTATGCAAATTGCCGGCGTGCCGTCGCCGCCCCCGTCAAGGTCGCCGCCGTGGCCAGCGTCTTACCGCGGATAATGAAAATGTGTGCCACTATCTTTTGCAATCCAACGCAGGTCTGCGCGAACGCGCGCCGCTAAGCCGTCAACATTGCCTTTTCAATGACGCGCTGAATTGGTAAAGAACCGGCAACTAAAGTTTCTTTTTCTTTGTCCGTTTTAATATTTTAAAAACCAAAACCAGAACACCCGGCAGTCCTGCCAGTTGTGCGCCCACCCTCCTCCTTGAGCGGCAAAACGCTGCGAGCCGCACCGACGCTGCGCTGTCTCGCCGGAATCGCGTCCAAAGTTTGCTTTCTGCTGCCCCTCCCTCCCCTCCCCAAAAGGCAGACAAACGACTTGTTTATTCGGCCCTTTGGCCAGGACCGGGGCCGCACCGGGGCCCCTTCGAGAGCTTCGCGCCCCGTCTGGTCGGCCGGCCAGGCCTAGACCACTCAGGCTCAATTAGAAGTACTGTCGTCTGCAGGATTTTACCCCCCACTCCGACCCCTTTTACACGCGTACGTGCCCCCAGGGGAGGAAAAGAATGGGAAAAGTGTGGAAAGCATTGGGAGGGGAGGGGATTTGGGGAGAGAAGGGAGCAATGACACAAACACACACAAGTATGCCCACCTATAGGCCACCTACACACTAACCCTAAAACGTGTAACTACTCTCTGGATATCCAGGCGTGTCCTCCCCTTCCCCTCTGCACTGTCGACACCTCTTCTATTCTGACTCGCCCCTCTTCCTCTCACCCCCTTCGACCCTTACCGCTACGAGCGGGACGCGCGGGACGCAACGGGCAGGCCAGGGTAACGCAGACGATGAAGGGATTACCTTCAGACGGGTCATAATATCGGGATAAGCGCCATTATGCAGATGAGATGTTCCGCCTCCCGGCGCCGCCACCCCCATCCTCCCCGGCGAGGAACACGCACGCGTCGAGCCTCCGCCCACGGCGCAGCGCGCGAGATTATGCGGACAACGCGTGCAGCGGTGGGGGAGGTTAAGAAAGAAATGGACACGCAGCGCCCTACTTTATCTGAGCAAAAAAAAAAAAAGGAAAAGACCAGATGTAGAGATTTAGAGAGTCGAGAGAGAGAAAGAGAACTGTTTCAAACTTGAATTTGACCGTAAGTTAAATCGAATCCTGCATCACCCAATTCCTGCCGGGGCATTACAAACTTTTCACACATTTATAAGGTGCAAAGTCACAACCCATAATCCAATCCAGTGCTTTCATTTAAAAAAAAATTTCGACTTGTTTGGTTTGATTGGGGATAGTGATTGTTTCGGGTTGCGCTTCGGGTATGAAATTGGGGTCTGGCTTTGTGTGTTTATTAAGCTTCTTTATCGCCTCAATGTGACCGTGGAGTGAATGCACCCCTCGCCCTTGCAGCGCCGTACCCTCCAGATCCGCACCGCTTCCTCCGGCCCATACCCCTTTATCAGTTGTATTATGCGTGGCAGTAATGCTATTGCAGCCATCCAAAGCTGAATTGAGAAAGTTGCTCTGGCCGCTTCCAGCGGACAAAGAGAGGAGGCGGCAGGGGGGGGGGAGACAGAGTGTCGAAGCGAAAGTGAGTACAAAGGGTTCGACGGGGGAAGGGAAAGTGGCGTTCACCATTGTAGCGCGCCCAATGGTATCCCATGGTCGCTTGCTTCACTTTCTCTCGTAAGTTCTCAATCAATGCTGCAGTTCCCGCTATCTCTCTCTCTGTCTCTCTCACACGCTCACACAGAGTGCTCACGGAGGGTCGGCAAACAGCATACTTTATACAGGAGCGGGCACCTCCTCAGGGGCGGGTGGAAAAGTACAGAAGTACTCTAGACTGTTGACCTTAGGGGAACCGACGTGCGCGTGTGTGGAGAAGAGGAGAGGAGAGAGAGAAATGGAGGGGGGGGGGCGACGAGGTGGGGCCTCGCCTGGCTCCGCTGCACTTGTCACAGCAGCCTTACCCGCACATTTGCATAG
>NW_026267273.1:595258-595817 GCF_000697945.3 Frankliniella occidentalis | reverse complement strand
GGGGGGGAGGTAAAAATAAATATATCAAATGCGTTCTGTCTTGGAGAGCAGAGAGAGCGCCTTTTATCTTTGCGTGTTATTTCTACCGACAAACGGCATTTCGCCGATACAAAACGACGGGTGCGTTGGCGTCCACACCAAGGAGAAAGAGAAAGTGTGCGAAGGGAGCGGGGCGGCGGCCTCTACTCAACGGCACAGACCGCATATTGTCATCTCCCGGGTAAACAAGTTCATAATAACTTATGGCGGCGGTGGATGAAGCCAATCTATTCAGTACGATCAACAACAAGACTGCAAATATTTAACAACCCCTCCTCCTCCCCCCAACCACCACCACCCATCCCGCCGATACGCACCATATTTTGGTTTGATTGAGAGTTTTCCTCCGCCTCCCCCCTCTCCCCTCATATATGACCCCTCATAGGCGTAGAGGGAGGTGCCCTCAGCAGGGCCTAACGGCACTAAAGCCCCTCGGCACATGCCGCCGCACGGCCCCCTTCCCCGCTCCAATCACCCCCGGCACCCTCACCAATTTCCCACGGTCCACCCCCACCCCACC
>NW_026267273.1:594877-595191 GCF_000697945.3 Frankliniella occidentalis | reverse complement strand
TCCAACCCCAAGAATGGGGTTAGGTGAAAGAGGACAGAAGAAATAAAAATAACGAACACACAAGTTCGATTTCAGTAATACATGGGGCTGGCAGGAAGCCCCAATACTGATTCGTTGAAACAAGTTTCACGAATGTATTGACAATGAGTTTAATCTACTCCGAGGGGTGAACAACTGGTGTATTCATCTGTCCCCGAGGCTTGTATTACCTAATATTAACGTATATTACCATGTATTCCATGTATTACTTTGTATTACCATGTATTACCTTGTATTACCTTGTATTACATCGTATTACAAGATTTTTTTCTCTG
>NW_026267273.1:585778-589126 GCF_000697945.3 Frankliniella occidentalis | reverse complement strand
GTCGGGATGGGCGGGCTCCGTGGGAACTGGCGGCCCTGTATCTTCTGCTTAGGGCCAGCAAGGGTGCGCGCTGGTGACAGGAATGAATGAGATGAATATCCATGTTCGTCCTCGTTACACAGTGTGTGGGGGGTGGCGGGGTCCCCCGAGGGCTAACCTCCCCGCGCCCCCCGCCGCCCCGGGGAGCAGGGCCCCACTGCCCGGGCGCCTCCAGCGGGCCTGGCCTATACACGCACCGCACCGGCCCACGGCCCAATACACCGCCGTCACTCGCTTTGAAAGCGGGCCATATCCTTGAACGGTATTCTGACGGTCAAACGTCGATCAGAAATGCCAGCCGCGCGCCCCCTCACTTCTCCTCGAGGGATTGGGACGGAAACTCAACCCCCCGGCCCGGCCCGGGCAGTCGCACTGACAGTTTGCGTTCCGCGCGACTTTTGATGTGTCATGGCCCGACGTTTCCTCGCTTTATTGCCAGTCCCCAGGCGGCCACGTGGAGAATATTTTACAAACTTAGGCTTCTTACGAAAATCCTTATTTCCACGCTCAGAAAACGTCTCCTTCGATTCAGTAAAATTTCCGGAAATTTCGTTAAAAAAATTGATTCTTTCATACAACAAAGGAAATTTTTCTTAAAGTAGAAAAGAGTTAGAAAGGGGGGCGAAAAAAATTATACGTGGCACGGCCGCACCTTACGACGCCGTACGTCACGCGGTGCTCGGCCGGACGCCGCGGGAAGTCGTTGGACTCTCCGCGGGACGCCGTCGTTGGGGTCGCCGCGGGACGCCGCCCCACTTTTGAACTGGGTCCAACTTAATGCAGACGCGCCCGCGCAGCTGGGGACCACGCGAGGCCTTGACCCCGCGGGTCGCGCACGGCGGGGGGCCGAGCCGGGCGGAGCCGGGGGGGTCAAGGCGGATTAGGAGGCGAGGGGTCAGGGAAGGCAGGGAGCGCGGGGGTCAGAGGTCAGGGCGACGGTGGTGTGGAGAACCGGAGGGGAAATGAACAACACAGCATGCGGCTCGGTGGCCCGGTCTCGCTCAGGAAATTATATGGGCCCAACTGATGGCGTGTTGACCTGGGGTGTATTTTTCTCGGAAAGTTTTGGGTCCAAAGAGAGGCAGGCGTGGGGGCGGTTGTGAAGTCGGCTGGCCAGGTTGTAAGAAGTCCTAGGCGACGACGACCCTCCAGGGGGTGGGGGAGCAGGACAAGGTGGCCCGACAACGGAGGACAGGTTTACGTGTGCGGGTTGCCACCGAGCACCTGGTCCCCTCCAGCCCCCTCCAACCCACCCGCTCTCCTCGGCCCCAGCCATCCACACTGCCACCAACCGACCTTACACTTCAAATTAACTTTGCGCTAGTTTTAAACAAAAGACCATTTCAGTTTGGGTGACAAGAAGAAGAAAAGAATAACCGAGATAGGAAACAGTTTTCTTCTTCTTCTTCTCACCTAACCTTAAATGATCTATTGTTGAAATGTAGATTTGTTTTTGTTACAGTGGACTGGAGGTCGCTCCGTATGCGTGCGTGCTGCGGGATCCGCGGCATCCATTACCTGAAACAGACAAAAAGAAACCGGAGCCGTTAGAGAGGGACGTCTGTCGTCTCAGGGCCGCGAAACAAGGGGGGTAAAGTAGTTTAGTCGAGCGGCGTGGGGAGACACGGCATGCTGAGCAGCAGCAGCAGCAGCAGCAGCAGCAGCAGCAGCAGCAGCAGCGGCGGCGGCATCAGCAAGGCAAAACAAAACAGAAAACAAAGAGGTGCGTGTGTATGCGAGAAACAGGGGACGATGGGCGCGGGGAACAAAAAAAGAAAATATCTATCTATCTCGGCGGCAGCTAGACAATTCGATTGCGCTGTTTGCAATCGACTGCTAGCAATAGCTGAGAATCCCCCTTTCGGACGGGCCGCTGCTGTGTCGGCCCGATCCCTTCAGATTTATGTGACATTCCAATGTGCCGGACTGGATCAAGAGATTGTGCGCGAGCGGGGGGCGTGGCGGGGCGGGGCGTTGGGCGCGGGGCGGGGTGTGGCAGAGCAGGGCGTGGCGTGGCGGGGGCTTGGAAGTGGGCGGCGGTACGCACCGAACGCCCAATATCGCCCGTCCGGTCGGACTGACTCATTTTCCTCCAGAGCGCACCCCCGCCGTGTGTGTGTGTTCCCCCGTGTGTTGTGCGTGTTCCCATGCCACGCGTGCAGACACAAGCCCGAGCAGGCCCGGAGGCGTACATCACCCTCGACTATACCGACAGGGTCTCTTTCACTTTCTCATCCCCCACACCCCCTCACACTTTCTCCTGCTGCTTCTCACTTTGCCCGCTACCACTGCTACTATACTACTTACTCCGGGACCTCTCTTCTCTTCGGAACGCGCGCGCCGAACGCAACTGGCATGTACAAAATTCCGCTCTTCTTGTGGCTGCGAGCGAGCTCGACTCGATGTGTGGGAGAGAGAGAGGAAAAGTTCCTCCAACAAAGATCGTCAGAGTGTGTGTGTGAGAGAGGGGGTGGGAGTGGGAGGGATGGGTGGGTGAGGTGGTGGGTGGTTACTGTAGCAACGGTACAGCAGGGTACGTATCACCCGCACCACCGTACGAACCGAGTATGCACAACACAAGACACAGAAACGCGTGAAACGCACACGAACGCACAGAGGCAATATTGAGTTCTACTTCTGCTGTTTGTGAGCTTATGAAAGAATGGAAGGCATTAAGAACACTCAAAATTACCCCCATAAAAAACAAACGCCAAAACGAAACATTCAAGGAAAAAACAAACACTATTATACGCTTCTGTCAGTTTTTGCATTTTTTTTCCTCTCCCAGTGCATAGGTCTCGGAGTCCCCGGTGGCGCTTTGGTTCGCGGCGCTAATGTGATTTCCAACAGAAGGTCGCTCCTGGTCGTTCCCGATGTTCTGATGGATGGTGCGCCGGTGATAGATGGAGCAGGCGGGGCGTGGCGGGGCGTGGCGGGGCGTGGCGGGGCGGCAGAGAAAGGGTTGAGAGGAGACGGGGGGCAGGGGGGAGGGGGGAACGTGAGCGAGGGCACCGGTAAGCGTCGCGGGGGCGGGCGGGGCGGCCACGCGCGTCGCGACGCTCGGCTGGTGAGGGGAGGCGGGTTCCGGACGGAACGACCCTCCCCCTCCTCTCTTTCTATCTTTCTCTCTCCTTCTCTCTCTCACTCCTACTCCCCTCTCCGCCTCGGTCATTTCTTATTGCCATGTCGCGGTGGACAGCAAGCACTTATGATTGATTGAAAGGGGCGTGGGAGGCGTCGCCCCCAGGGGGTGCGGGCGAGGGGGTGGGCTGGTCTGGAGAAAGAAAGAGCAAGAGAGAAAAAGAAAAG
>NW_026267273.1:579345-585672 GCF_000697945.3 Frankliniella occidentalis | reverse complement strand
CACGGGGAAGAGATTTATGGGGGTGAACCAGTCATTTGGAGAATCCTTTCTCTCCTCCTGGAAAAACATGGGGGCTTAAACCTGGCGACACACACACACAAAAAGAAAACGAAGCCTGCTTGTTATTTTCCCAATGTATTGCGACTGTCTTTGCGTCTCTCATACATTTTCTACGTCCTTTTGCAGCGACCCCAGCGCAGTAGCCTTCCCCCCCGCGCGGGGGTTTCTGGGACAACACACTCTTGTTGTAGCTGGATGTAAGTCTTTTTCTAGGAAGGGAAGTAGTTGGAGTACCGAGACGTATAGGAGGAGAAGGGCGGGGGTGTTGGAAGGGTGTAGAAATAGCAGCAACTACTACGTTGTGCAGCAGGAAGTTGCGGTGGTGTAGGGCGGGGCCGGGGTGTATAGCGATGAGGAGGCCCTCCTTCGGGAAGTTTGTCCATTGTTGTTGCACATTTAATACGTTGCATTGTTTACCCCGCTAGGGGACTCTCGCGCTTTGGGAGGGCCCCGGGGGGTTGGCTCCAGCAGCTCGGCCGGCCAGCCAGAGAGACCCATCCCTGGGGGAGACTGCAACTGTGTCCTCACGACGGTCCCTCGTCTCTCTCTCTCTCTCTCTCTCTCTCTCTCTCTCTCTCTCTCTCTCTCTCTCTCTCTCATCGGCCTCCACTCTCCTCCCTTCGCGTCCCTCTCTGCATCCACGGAGGACAGGGCGCCCGCCCCGCCTAGGACGCCGACTCCCTCTGCACCGCCCCACGCGCACGGGGCCGCGCCGCCATCCGGACCCAATTGGGTTCCTCCTTGCGGAAGAAGATAAGGCAAGAAAAAAAAATATGTGGAAGGAGACGTCGCACGTCCGCCTCCGCCATGCATGCGATGCGGATATGAATGTCATTGCCCCGCTGAAGAATGACACCCCACATTTCTGGGGCAGCAGTTGGAAAACGGAAATTCGTCCCGGTGGAGCGAAAGCGAGGGAGCGCGGGGAGCGGTGCGCAGACCGTCAGTGTTACTGCTGCGGCACAAAAAAATTGAAGGCTGGCTGGGGAGAGACTGACTGTAAGTCTCAACCCCACGACGCGTCGGCAGAACTAGGGCTAACAGTCACCAGGGGGGACATCTTAAACAAGTATGAAATGCACATCATCATTTTTTCCATGTTTGAAAAACAGGCAGTGGAGAATTTCTGCCAAAGGCAAGAAGTGAGGTCATTGCCTTCTGTCGCCTACGGCCTTTAATACGCCGCGTCACTGACCCCCTGGTTGAGCTCACCCCTCCCCGCCACACCCCCCACTTCTTTGTACAAGGGCGTTCAAGCTAAGGGGGAACAACAGAGGGGCATAAGGCGAGGCAGGGGGGCGATTCGATATTAAAGAAATGAGTGAAATGCTCGCGTGGGTCCCGCATATCGATACCTATCAGCAAAGGCGGCGAAAGCGGCGAGTCATAATGAACTTCCACCCCTGCCCCTCCTCCCCTGCGGCCGCCCCCGCGGCCCGTACGCGCTCAACCCCTTATTACTCTAATTCCAATTAAAAAGTTGTCGTGATTTAAACAGCGCCGCGCCGCGCCGCGCGGCTCCACCGAGCTACCCGGCGGCGCCCCGGGTTACAATACCCTGCTGCCGGGAGGGTCCCCGCCGCCCGGGGGGTAGGCCTTGCGGGCTCACGCGCGCGCGCCGGGTCGCCTAACCCCCGGCTGTCGGGCGCCCGCCTGGCCCGGCCCCGGCCCGGGCCGCCGATATACAATATAACGGGCCGGGCCGGGCGGCCGGATGATGTATTTGCCACAGAGGTGCCCCCCAGTGCTGCACCCCCTACAACCGCTTCCCCCGCCGGCGGATCGTTTCATGGCATTGACGAATTACCTGCCTTTATGGACGCGCCGTGTCACTCATAGCTGCAGCGGCGAAAGCGTCTGGGAGGAGCCGAGCCGCACGCCAGAGGGCCTACTGCCGTGGGCCCTGCTGCTGCTGCTGCTGCTGCTCCCCGTCATTCACAGGAGGGGCCTCGTTGGAGTCGGTGGATTGATAGGATGTACCTGGGGCCCCACCGCTGCCACACCAGAGGCGCGGCAAACAATTGATTCGATAGCCGAATTATTTATGTCGGTAGACCCTGTGCTGGGTGGTAGCAGAGGGGATTATTTGGTGACATAATTCATTTCTTTGAGGAAATTCCTCTTAAAATTCTCATGGGCATCACCAAATGTTGAAATACGCCGCCGATGCATAGCAAAATGTTTTCATGATGAGACGAATGCTACGAGAAACGTTTCTAGCGCGGAGGGAGAAACCATGAGAAGCTTGGGTACCTTCTCGACAGTTATCCCACCCTCCTTCTTCGTCGGTCCCAGCTTGCAGCGCCGCAGAGAGGGGAGCGAACCTCTCCGAGATCCCCGTCAAGGAGGAGGATGATGGATTCCGCCCCGACAGCGCGACGGCGGCGGCAAGCTCAGACTGAGGAGGAGTGACTGCTGCAACTAACCGCACCCCACCCCTCATTCCAGCTTGTTGTGTGCGTGTGATTGTGGGTGATTGTGTGCGTGTGTGTGTGTTAGCGTAAAATTGTATTGGTTTCGGTAAACACGTACCAGCATCCGCAACAGCAAGCAGCACTACAGCACTTACACGAACTTGATTTGTATATTTTATTCCAACGAAGTTCAGCAATCAAATTATTTGCAGAAATTTCTCGGTTGACATGTCCAGTAGCTGTGAAGTCTCTTGTGCATTCAGGTGTAATGATTCGACAAGAGTGATTCATTTTGGCGCTCAAAATTGTGAAAAAATTATTTTCATAAGCGTTTGCAGAAAACTATACGAATACAGTTTGTTCCGACAAACAAGTTTGAAACGCATCAGCAACGTTTCTGTTTTTCGGAGTGCGTGTTCATTTTCAGCGGCGTACGCACAATCCAAAGCCCCCACGCACCACCGCCACCATATTGAATTCCACAGTAGTTGTGCACCCCATTCGCGTCCTACGCGGCGTAATCATCTCTCGCTGCATTAACTCCACTTTTGCAATAGCCCCCTTCCGATCCTTCGCCCTATAGCCCCTATAGACCGCACCCCTTCGGCTCGTGCGGGAGCGGGAGATGGAAGCCGCGCACGCCGCCCCGCACCCGTGAAGCTCTCCCCCCTGGCGGGCCTGCGGGCGGGCGGAGCCGCAGCGCAGCCCCTCTCACCGGGGGGCACCCCTCGGGGGCCGATAGATAGGCCGGCGGCGGCTGTGGCGCGCACCCCGAGGGGTGCCAGCCAGGCCACCCCGAGGGGTGGAGAAGTTTCGCCCGCGAGCGGCAGAAAATAAGAAAGTTTTGGCCATTACATTTGGGGCTTCCGTCGGGGGGCAGGCAGGCTCGGCTTGAGGGGCAGCCTCGGGATGTTGCCCGAAGCTCGGCCGCCGCCGTGATAAGATAATCTCGTTCTGCCTGCTTCGTTTAGCTTTATTGCCCTCTCGGCTCATTAATGGTGGATATTTTCATCGCCGCCGCGTTACAATACATTAAGCCCGCCGGGGGGTCAACAACAGTGTATCAGACGGGGCCGACAAACCGTCAACTTGAGAGAGAGAGAGGAGTTATGGCGCAGTAAGGCCTACAATCATATTTTTCGCCGCCCCAACTTCCTAGCCTTATTCTTCTATTTTCTGGAGTGTGTCTGTTTTTTTGTGGGTTTTTTTCTCATCCGTTTTGGGGAGGAAGTAGGCTTTTAAACTGGAATGAAATAATCAACACACGCAAAGAGAAGGGTTGGTTGGGGGAAACGAAATAAGCGGTGGCGGCGGCTGGTGCGGGAAGGGGAGAAGAGAGGGAGGGGAGGGGGCGGTCAATCCTACCCTGCCTGCGCGCTGGGGTGCCGCCGAGCGGCTCGACTCACCTTCTTGCACCTGTTGAGCGCGATGATGGTGATGAGGTTGCCCGGCACGCCGACCACGACGAACAGCAGGCAGCAGGCGGCCGCGCCCTGCAGCAGCAGCGCGGGGTAGCCGCGGAAGAGCTCGACCCGCTCCAGTGGCACCAGGTCCATCACGTCCGAGCCGGCCAAGTCCACCGCCACCACGTCCCCACCAGGGTCCGCTGAAACACGAAGAAATAATAATTTTTTAAATGTTTTATCTACTTTGTTTTTTCACAAGAATATTTTTTTTCTTTTGGTCCAGTGATACGATACACGCGAAAGTCAAAACGAACGAGTGTTGTTCATTGATTCACAATGACGACCGTGACCCACAATCTCCCCCTCTCTCTGTCGATATGTGCGGGGATCGCGTTTGACAGGACAGGGGGGCGGCCACCACAGCAGTTTGGCGTCCCAGTGATGAATAATGCTGATGACCCCGCAACGACACAAAGCCTCCCCCGTGCAAAGCACCGAACGGAACAAAAATGTGCCGCATGAGCAACAGTCGAGAGCGCAGCGAGCGGAAACAACAAACCAGGCTCGTATTTCCGCGCAAAATCCCGCCCGTCGTAATATAATTATTCAACAAAAACAAGATGTCATTTTTTCTCGCGATAAAAATGACCGGAAAATGAGGATGGAAATAACATATTTTTTTTGTGTGGCACCATGTCGCGTGCCGTGTTCCCCCGTGCCGAAGAGCTCCGCGCGCGCGCAATTTGGCAGGTCGGGTCGAGGCGGTGGGGCGGAGCCAAATCTGGAAACATGACGATGGCGGCGTCGGGCTGAGGCGGGCCAAATGCCTCGGAGCCATCAAGAGGGCGCGGCGTGGCGTGGCGTGGTGGGGCGCCGAGCAGTCAAAGCCCGCGTGGCCCTCCGCCTGCCTCGCCTTGTCACTTTGGCTCTCGATCCGCGCGCGGCAAACGCCATCGCAACATTATCATTACCCCCAGAGGCCCCTTGGGACCCGACCCCGCGGGGGTCAACGCACCGGGCCTTGTCTGGTTGTCCGTGTGTGTGAGTGTAGTGTGTGTGTGTGTGTGTGTGTGTGTGTGTGTGTGTGTGAGAGAGAGAGTGTAGTGTGTGTTTGAGGGCGTGCGCCCCAGGCTTCCCATCCATCGGCGGCAAACGGAATGATTTTATAGGGCATGTCGTGATGAGTTTGCCGACGCGAAGAAAACAACAGCGTTAATAATCCCGAGCCCGTTATATTTTCACGAGATCGAAGTGCTAAAGAGTCCACTGCACTTGTGCCCATCATCCCATGACCTCAATTTTATGGAAGTCACACAACGCTGAAATTGATATTTGTTCACCAACTCCCAAAGGGCATAAATTTTCTGAAAGAGTACAGTACCAAAAGCGTGCAAATGACCATATGGGCGGAGCGGAGGGCATGGGACTGAGAAACACCTCTTTATGTCCACATCCCAATCTTTTTTGTCTCGCCTCTGGTTATCGTTTTCCCTACCGTAAAAATGTTTATTATTTTTCACCTTGCTCACTCCCCTCAGCTCACACCAGACGCACCCCTCTCCCTTTTTGTTTCGCGGCTCATTCCGCGCGACACAATACAACGGTCATAAAGTCACAGAAGGCGGCTGGAAGGTCACCAGCACCACCTTGGAGGAGGCCCGCCGCCACCGCCGCCCGCCCGCTAGAACACCCCTAGAACGGCCCGTGGAACGCCCCTGAAACGCCCCCTCACAACGCCTTTTCGGGCTACAACGTCTTCTTCTCCAGCCAGCGCCTTAAGCGCGACATCCGATACGGTTGCTCCTCCGGCGCGCCTTGGGCCTGCTCTGGGCGGGACCCGTGCACTGTGAAAAATCTTTGTATAGGATTTATAGGTAAATTTTACAGGAAAACAAACGTGTTATGATTACGGTTTCTAATTGTAAAAATAGTAAAATCCATGCGATAATGATCTGCGCGCGGATCTGCGTAATCTTTATCTGCGTAATCTACTTAAAATTCGTCGACGAGAAGTTGCAAATTTCAAATATTACAAAATTCTTCGAGGACAGCACGAAGAGAGGAGGAGCAAACAACCTTTCCCGCGTATTGAGGCCCAGTGTTTTATATGCAGCTGCGGCCGATACGACCACAAGGGCCGGAGAGGACCGCACACCTCGGCTGGGCCTACCCCCCGTTGTGCATGCGCGTGAATTTGTGTGAGTGTGTGAGTGTGTGAATGTGTGTGGGTGTGTGCGTGAGTGCGAGCGTGGGAGGGTGTATCGGTGGGCGTGTGTGGGTGTTAGTGTTTGCGTGGGACTCGACGAACGTGCGAGCAGACGAGAGGCGTATATTGGCAAAAGCGGCAAACGGCTGGAGAAAAACCACTGTGATGGAAACCACCACCACCTCATCCACCATGTGTGAGAGAGAGACAGAGAGACATGGTAGGAGGAGGGGGAGGGAGG
>NW_026267273.1:572665-579295 GCF_000697945.3 Frankliniella occidentalis | reverse complement strand
TAATTAAATTACAAAAAAATACGATAAAACAACAATAATAGAATTAAAACTGTATCATCTGCTTCCGCAAGATTCCGCTTCTCCCTTATATTTTTGCTGTCCGTTTTTGCGGTGTGTGGTCACACTCTCTCCGTCGTCTGGCCCTACGGGCTGTGGACTCTCCTGGTGAGCGTGAGGGATGGTCCCGGCGGGCGGCCCGCCGCTACCTACTCGACACACACACCCGCTCGCATACCGGCGGCGGGGCCCCACACAGCGGGCCACTACTACTGCAGGCAGACGGCCAGGAAATCGGAATGTCACCGGAACGAATAAATCTCCTCGCCCGGTACTACGGGGGGCGGCGGCGGGGGGCGGCGACTCACGGCGCTCGTGTCCCACTGCTACTCGCTGCTCTCCCGCCGCCGAGGATGACGCGCCACTACTGTACTGCACCGCCACCGCAGCAGAGGGGACCGTGGCGCTGGTATACTGCACTCTCTTCGCTTCCTGCGTGTGTGCAGTCAGAAGGCTATGCCGGCCGAAAGCACCGCCGCCGCCGCTCTGGTTGGCGTCGGCGGAGGGTGGTGGTGTCTCTCGCGTTTCTCCCCTAAGCATGTTGTGCCCTAGTCCCGGAAAACAGCATGATACCTCCATAAATACGTAATCGCTGTATACACCACCCGTCCTCTGCGAAAGCGTCTGCTTCTGCCAAAGAGAGCGAGAGAGGGTTTGTTGGCTGGTTGGCTCTGTTTTCTTTATGCCGACCCGTCTGCTAGCTGCTTCCACCTTCTTCTTCGCATGTTTGTCTGCTCCTTTTGCTCCCCTTTTTTGTCCCCTCACTCCATTTATCTCTTCTCCTTATCTGGCCCTAGTGTCGCCTGCTTTACTCTCTCTTTCAAGAGAAAGCAGAGGCACGACTCCTCTAATGTCTAATTTACATTTATTTTGACCTCTCCCCCCTTTTCCCCAGTGCAGCGCACTTTTTCTCTCTCCTCTGCGATGTAAACTTGACTTGACATCATTTGTTAAGATTCGCAACTAAGACGATGAAAACAAAAAATGAATCTGCGCCTCTCGTTAGTCATTGTGGGCTGGAAGTTGCTTGACACCCTCGATAATTACTGCTTTGTTCATGGCGAAGAATTCTTTTGTCCCGCTGCTCTCCATGGGCCATTCGCCCGCTCTCTTCCCCTCTGGCAAACGCCGATAATAATTATTTACGAGAGGAGGGGGTACCTCTTTTCATGTTCAACCGTTATTGTGCAATGTCGAAGTGCAGCGGGGGAATGCATGAACTGCACGCAGTGCAATAACCCAGTATGTGCGACACACCATGGCCGTCATCGCGTTTTGAATCCGAAAGGGAAGCGGGGTGGAGGGGAGGGGGGGGGGTGGAGGTGAAGGGGACCCGAAGTATCGAAAAAACCAAGCACCCATGTCGCTACATAAAGACGGTAGCGCTGGCGCCAACACCAGTCACATATTGACACTGGGCCATAGTATTGTAGTTATTTCCGGTATTTGAGTAAAATGGGGGGCTGAAAACGGTTCTATCTACGAGTAAAGAGAGGGGGTGGGGATTGCTTGGGATGAAGACCAGACTGTTGTTGGCAGTTCATCGCTCTGGTTGTTTACCGCGTGCACACACTACCCTCTTACGCGGTCGCCTCCACCATACCCCTGAGCACGTTTCGAAGTACTCCTTCCTCTTATGTCTGATCGCTCCTTCCATTTACTTTCCCGCGTGTAGTTCCATCACCACGTTCTCTGCGACAGAAGGCCCTCACACTGTTAAATTCCTACAAAGCATTTGCTTTGCAGAGCTGCGAAGTATTTTGCTCCTTTGTAACTACGAAGCATTTACTTTGCAATTACAAAGTGATGCTTTGCAATTGCAAAGCAATGGAAACGCTGCAAAGCATCGCTTTGCAATTGCAAAGTGTCACTTCGTAATTGCAAAGCATCACGTTGTAATTGCGAAGTAAATGCTTCGTAGTTACAAAGGAGCAAAATACTTCGCAGGCTTTTAACAGTGCAGCGTGCGGTGTGGGCCCAGAGTTGCCACACTGTAATAAATGAGTGTCGAAAAACAAATTGAATACTTTTGTGATGACGTATAGTTGTTGAAAAACAAAATAGTTGTTTTTGATGAAAAGAAAAATTACTTGTTAAGAAGAAAAACTTGTTACTAAACAATTCTGTCGAATAACAACATTATTGGTTGGTCCTCCAACACAAAATATTGTAATTTTACAATTTACTTTTGTAACACAACAAATGAGATTGTTGCACAACAACATGCGCAATCCATCACAAAAATTAGCAAGACATTTGCTACAAATTCACAACTTTATTTTTGACATGACAACTATAGGTGGGCAAAAGGTTCTCCAACATACAACTGGATGGAGCGAGCGCGATGCATCTGCTGTATCCGTTGGATTTTCTTGCCTACCCAGTTTTGGCAACGTTGCAACTATGCCAGAGGTAGAGAAGCGAGACGGATGACATAGGCCCCCATCTGCTAAGATGGCGCTGTCAAGTTAGCAGCAGAAACAGGGGGGGGGGGGGTCTAGTGGACGGGCGTCACTCCGGAAAACAAGCACCGCGCAGATGGTTCACTGCCGATGACATTGTTTGTCTTCGTCCAGCGCGACCACGCCACGCCTTGCTCACGCCCCCCGGCCCTTCCCCCTCCACTCCGCAGAGTACGCACCCCTCCCTCCCCTCCTCCCCATTTCAGACTCCTTGCTGCTGCCCCTAGGGAAGTGAGTCGGGAAAAGAAAAATATGCGAGGGGGTGGGGAGGAAAAACGGTATAAGAAAAAAAAATTATCGGCCAGATCACCACGCCAGGCCAGGCCTGGGCCCGGCATACTGACACCAAAAGCCCAGAGAGCGGTGGACGCGCGCCCGGCCCGACCAGGAGCCTCGACAAACATTCAATATCAATATTATCCTGGTTACTGCGGATGGGTTCTCTCTCGGTGGCGGCGGTGTGGTGCTCTCCCTCCCACTCAACGCCGATACCCTCGCCTCTCTCTTTTCTGCCCGACCACGGCGCCCCTTTGCCCCCCTCCCCACCATCTCCATGCTGTACGTGACCTCTCCCAACGGGGCCCGCGGCGGCAGCAGCCGAGGCAGCAGCAGCAGTAGTGGCCCAATCAGAGTGTCGAGATTCGTGTTGCGAATGATCGGGCCGAGGAAGGCAAAAAAAAGGAAAAAAAAAAAAGAACGGGTGTCGATAGCAGCGAGAGGAAAAAAGGGGGTCACGAAAACAAAATACCTGCTCTGCTGGGTGTAATAAAAAAAGGGCAACATGGAACGCGTACTCCTTTGACTGAAAGGGGGTTGAGCCGCGGGAAGGGGAGGTGAGGGAAGAGATGGGGGAGGGGGTATAGGTCACCGCTCCGAGAAATTATTCGATACTATCGGGCGCATTCTGTTGTTTATTTCAGATACAAGTGGGGGAAAGAGGAGAAGCAAAGGGCTTCAATTACGGAATAAAATAATTATCGCCCTCAATCCCCCTTTTGCAGGGGAAAACTGAGCGGTACAAACAAAAGAGGTGCCTGGCGGGTAGCGTAGCCTGGCGGCAGGGCACCCTTTCAGAAACAGAAGGAGAGAGGCGAGAGAGCTGTTGGTTAAGTATGACTATGCTGGTACTTTTTTTTTTGTGCATGACGAAAAATGGAATCCTTGGGGTGTTTCATCGCCATCTGCCTAACTGCAGCTCCCTCAGGGGTCTACAAAACCGCTGGGGTGGGACGGATCACATCACCACGCCCGAAACGCAGCCTGCTGGCATAAGTGAAAAACGTGGACGTATTGATTGTAAAATAGTCGAGAAACAGTGGATAGTTTCAGAATAACAAATGATAGAGATGGTTTTGTTGGGCTGTGCGCGGATATGGGCAGCAAGCATGAAGGGGCAGCTCAACCTCAACGGACGGACGGGTGGACGGGACGGACGGACGGGACGGATGTGGCCATGAAGTGCAGGCTGCACAATGCGTGCGTGCGCGTTATACCCTCTGCATATGTAAGTATGCCCCCGCTGCTGCACGCACTGTGTGTGTGTGCGTGTGCGTGCGTGTGTGTGCCTGTGTGTGCGCGGTGAGCGACCAATACTCCACACCCCTTCCCGCACCACTCGCGCACCAAAAGCCTCTATTCTGCTCGTAAAGTCCGCCGGCTGGAGTTACTGCCTCCCGTAGCAGCAAAAAGATGGAGCCATGAAAATGTGCCGTCGGGGGGCGGCGGGGGCGGCAGGGGGGCCGGGTTTAGTCCGGCTCTGGCTGCACCGCCGCCGAGAGCGAGCGGAGCGTTGGGTCTCATTCCCAATCACTTTACTCATGGAGCATGGAGGACGATTTTTCTTATAGGTGAGATCGCGTCAGCGTGTTTGCAACATGTGCCGCGCACAGTTTCGTTTATTTTTTTGGGGGGGAGGGGTCCTTTGTTTCGTTCTATACACGGTTGTTTTTACAATTATTGTTAGCTTGGTCGGCGAAAATACGTCAGCGCCTCCGCAGCTCCGCGGTCGTGTGACGAGCCGTTACAGTTTTCTCCGTACGCGAGCAGGTGGTGCATTATACGCGCCCGCGCAATTAGCGGCACAGAGACTGTCGCCGTGCGAATTTTATGCGACGTAAAGCTCGCGGAAGTACGGCGGCTCGTACGGCGGCACCCGGGACCACTCGGCCGACCACCGTCGCGCACCGCCGTGCTCTCCAAACGGCGCGCTCACGACGCAAACGCAGCGACCTTTTCTGGGGGAAACTGATTTTTGGTGGCGGATTTCTCAGGAACGGTACAACAGGTTTTGCAAATTAATTGTGTCAAATATACTATCCGCGATATGATGATCACAGAGCAAGTAAATGAGCATTTGTGTCGCTGAACGTTAGTTCGCTATAAATGAAAAGAGGCGGGAAATCAACGCGTGTGGGCAGCAAAGTACAGGAGGGTGGTGGTGGTGGGTTTGAAATGAGGAAGCGAGCAAGAGCTAAGGGCAGTTCTGTTGTATTTTGCCGTAACAAATGGCGCAGAAATGGTAATCCGGGGTGCCTTTTATTCTTTGAGGAGGGTCCTCTAGTTCTCGCGGTTTAGCCGCGCGCAGCAGAGCGAAGGAGAGGGAGGAAGTGAGAGGGAGAGAAAAGGGGAGGTGGGGGTGCGCTTCGGGCGCGTAGTATTGGCTGCAGCGAAGGCTCGGCCCCTGAGATGACTGCGACGGATGAAACGCCGCGGAAATATGGCTGCAGCAGGCCTGGGCGCCGCCGCCGCTCCGCGCCACTCCTCCCGCCGTAAGCCTTGTGATGAAATGACAATACCGCCCTCCCTTCTCTCCCGCCCGCTCCCACAAGCTGCTGCCACTGCTGCTGCTGCTGCAGCGGCCGCTCGGCCATCTGAGCCTAGCGGGGCCGCCCCGCCCCGCCCAATGCACGGACGAGCGCCATCAAGCAGATTGGTCGTAGGAACGGCAACAAGGGGGGCGGTGTTGTTGGTGGTTCGGAGGCGGATGCAGTGCGGCCCCCAGCCGAAGGGCGGTCGGCCAGGGCGGAAAAAGCTTTGAATCCGTGTATTACGGCGCCAAAAGGATATAGGAAAGGTAAAAGGGCACGCGAACGTAACGAGATGACCGTATGTTTGAGTTATTTCGTGCACACAATCCTCGTGCGGATGAAGCTTGTGTAAGCTTGACTTATAAGGTTATAGGCCTCGACGAAACACACGTTTGCGCATGCGTCACATGCATTATGTATATCAAGCGCGGCCACGACGTGACCGTTCATAACTCCCTATGGAGCGGCGCAAAAGGGACAGGCGAGCGGTGTAGAGCAGAGCAGAGGCTGGTCGTAAACTTCTTAGAACAAACAAGGAAGCCATAGCAGACGGGCCGCCATGGGCCAGCCGGCAGGCAGGAGTTCCAGCAGAGCGAGCCTACTAATTCTTCATACAGCGCAGAGGCGGGCGGCGGCAGGCAGAAGCACGGTGGTGGTTGGTGTGGCCGCGAGCAGCTCAGCATACTTCTTCCGCTTTTGCCGTTGGCCTTGGCGGCTAGGCCTACCCACGGAAAAAAAGTTGTCGAGGTTCGAGTCTCATTTTAAAGAACACACCTTGCCATGAATTTTAGTCATAGTCCGAGCTCTGTACGACGAAAGATGGCCGGGCGCCGGGCTCTTTTCGGTTCGGCCCCTCGTAGCGCTCGGAGCGCCTCGCCATTTTGCGGGCCTCCTCTCGCACGGCACGCGAGGCCGGCGGAGGCGACTCGGTGCCGAGGTGATTCCCTATGGTGTCTACTTTCGGCGGATACCTTAAACTCCACGATCGGCGCAACCGTGTCGCCTCCAGGGGCCTAAGTCTCGAAAACCACGCTACTCGAAACTGACGGAAAACTATCGAAAATAAGTGGGGGTTTCTTGGTATCGTAGTGAAGGCCAAACCAAGACCTTTCGATTCCAGGTGGTCCTGCCACTACGACGCAACTCGTCTAGGCGTGAGCGACGAAAGAGTGCCGACAGCGGAACGGCGGCCGTTTGAACGGAGAGCGCGCGGCGCGCCGCACCGAGCCGGGAGGGGAAGGCGAGTCGTGGTGGGGGAACCGGGCCGGGCGGGGCGGAGGCCGGCGTGCCTTTTCCGCCTCCGC
>NW_026267273.1:564792-566700 GCF_000697945.3 Frankliniella occidentalis | reverse complement strand
TCCCCTTCCTCCACCCCCTGCCCCCCCTCGTGTGGGGGGCCGCCGCCGCGGCGCTGGTCGGGTGGAGCGCTGCTTCGTGTTTTGCGCGCGCGGTTGGTACCGGCCAAAAAACCTATCGCCCCCCGCGTCCTTCTGCGTGGCTATGGCTATACCCCCCCCCCCTCTCATTCCCGCCTAACCCCAAAGCCTCCGCCCAAAGCGCGCGCGAAAAGGGCCGCTGACGGGGACAAATCGAACCGAGTATGGCTGCGGTGCAAGAAGTGTGTTGCAGAGCTCTGCCGCAGCGCCAAGCCACGCCGCGCCCGCGCCAACTCGTTTCACCGACGGGTGCGCGACGGGTTGGGGTTGAGCGGGTGGTTAGCAGGGCTCCCATCCTGACGCGCCCTGACAGGCCCCGGGGCCGCGACTGCGGATGAGAGAGGGATGGAATGTGTACGAGAGAGAGAGAGAGGGGGGGGGGAGAGAGAGAGAGTTAGAGATGGAGAGAAACGCGGGTGCGGACTGTACTACTCGTTGGCCGCGGCCAAGCCACACACGGTACGTGGCAGAGGAGGGGGAGCAGTCCCTACACGACCGCACAACAGCGGCCAGCGTGTGCGCGGACTGCACACGACCACAAACACAGCACAACGCGGTCCACCGGCGCCGCGGCAGAGCTGCGCTGCTGAGCACCACGCGAAAAACCCCAGTTAGACTATACCTTCCGCGTCCGACACTGCACCCTGCGAAACTGCGCTGCGCTTTTGCAGTTGTATATGCATGCAACAGACATAAAAAACGACGAAACAATGCCGTCGGACGCGCAACAACGCGCGCAGCAGAAAATGTGGCGCGTAAACGTCGCAGCAGAAAGCTCATTACGCTCTGCAAATATGCGACGAGTTGACGCTGCCGCGTTCATGTTTATGCACGCAGTGGCAGCAGCAGCAGCAGCGGGGTGGCCGCCAAAACGCATAATTAACGTTTTGTTTGCAGGGTCGGTAGCAAGCTCTCTCTCCCTGCGCGCCTGCAGTAGCAGGGACCAGGGAGGAGGGGGGTAAGTGTAGAAGGTGCCGCCGCCGCCGTTGCTGCCGTTGCTGCAGCCCGGCTCGACCCGGGGGGGCCTCCAGGGGCCCCTCTGGCTCGAGGATGATTATTTCTGGTTATCGCGGAGGCTGCTCTGCCCCCGGCCCGTTGCTTTCTTTTTCCCGCTGAGCAAAGCAGCAGCAGCAGCAGCAGCAGCAGCAGCAGCAGCAGCAGCAGCAGCAGCAGCAGCAGCAGCAGCAGGAGTAGGAGGAGTAGGAGGAGCGCCAGCAGCACGGTCGTGTGCACGGGGCGGAAAGTGCAGCGCGGCGAGTAGCGGGCGGCCGCCCGGGGCCGGGAGCCAAGCAGCAGGAGCAGCGCCGCAGCGGCGAGATATAAGGCTGCTGATTACGTGACGGGGAGAGGCGAGGGAAGGGGAGAGAGGGAGAGAAGGGCGGAGGAGAGAATCCGGCCGCGATTTAGAGACTAGCCGACGGGGCCAGGCAGGCAGCCCGGGCGGCAGGGCCGGGCAAAGGCAGCAGGGCTTCCCTCCAAAACACCCGACCAGCCACACCAGTAAAGCAGCAGCAGCACCCAGCCGCCGCAGCGGCGGCACCGGGAGTACCGGGGGAGTCAGAGGCCGCGCCCGGCGTGCTGCTGTGCATGGCTGGCATCCTCACACCACACTTTCTCCTTTCTCTCCTGCCCCACCCTCAGCTCTCCCCGCCCCCTCCGCCTTCCCTCAAACTCAAATCCCTCTCTCACACTCTCCGCGCCCTTCCTTCTCACGCCTCGGCCGCAGCACACGGCTCTCGCCACGCCCCCTTCCTGCTTTGAGACGTTTCGACCCGTAAATTACATTTGCGAACGTTTTAATATACGGTCCTCATTAGCCCTGGGGGCGGG
>NW_026267273.1:563617-564592 GCF_000697945.3 Frankliniella occidentalis | reverse complement strand
GGGTGGGGCAGCTGGGGGGGTTGGAGCACTAAGGGCGAATAGTGTGCGATGAAAGGGCACCTACGGACCGTGTAGGTAGGGTGTGTCAGTAAACAAAAACTATGGCTAAGGTCAACGCCCCCACAAATAACCCGATATCCGATACGGAGTTTCAAAGACTCAGTTTTTGAACTTTTTGTGTCTGGTACGTTTGTAACTAGTAGATGCTTAATCACGTTTTAGTCTCAAACGCGACTATTGCGCACGCACCGGCAAAATAAACATTTTTTGTAGATGACTATATCTGCAAAAAATGTTTGATTGTTTGATAAAAATTGCGTAAAACCTCGGGTACGTTAAACGCGTTAGAATTTGAACAGTTATTGAGACTATAATTTCTGCGTTTTTTAATACAATTAGGATTTTACCAAAATGTGTGGGATCAAAGCGCTAGGGGGAAGAGGAAGGGGTTCAGGATTCTGAGGGCAACAACACCTCCGACCATATCTCTTTCTCTTTGTATCCCCCCCCCCCCCCCACGCCCGAGGGAGAGCACGAAGGACACGACCCGCACCCTCCCGCTGCCCGCCAGCACCACACGCGCTGGGCACCCACAAGGTACCCGACCCGCCGCCCCGAGCGCCGCAACGTCGTCGTGGTCATACTCGCGTCGCCTTCCCCTTCCACCCGCTCCCTCCCCGCACCCCTTTGGTGGAAAACCTCCCCTGCGGCCGTTTGGACGCATACTCTAACGCTCTGCGCCGACCCCTTTCGCGTTACCCCTCCCCCCACCATCTACTCACACCCCTCACCTCCTCGGGTCAGAGTGCGCTGCTGGCCATCATTGGCGCCGGCCCGTCCACACCAGTGGGGTCAAGAACTAAGCCGGCTAGCACTAGCGGTGATGTAATCATGCCAACGCACTAAATGAAACTACGACAAAAGGTTCTGTTTGCTGCTGCCAAAGCGGTCGCATACCATCAAATGGATGGGGTG
>NW_026267273.1:550650-552822 GCF_000697945.3 Frankliniella occidentalis | reverse complement strand
CAGGGACCTGACAGCCACCAGGCCCGGCGAGAAGACCTGCCTGCCTGTTCCCTTGAAATCCTCTCCTCCTCCTCTTCCTCCTCACCCATTTCCCGCCATGCCGTGCCAGCCGCCGCTAGATCTCCGCTCGCCGACGCCCACGACAACGTCGACACGACAACCCACAACACAACATTGCTATATTGCGAGTCCGGAAAGTGAGCAGGTGCGCGCGGCGTCTTTCTTGTCAGGCCGCCCCCAGCTAGAGCTCGCTGGAGCACGCTGGAGCTGCGGCCTGGAACCCGGAAATCAGCGCCACCGGAGTGGAATCCGCCCCAGCGGCAGCAGCAGCAGCAGCCTCGTGGAATGTACCACCTAGCGAACCAAAGGAACGGCACTACTGGAGGCGCTGCCGGAGGCACATGGCCGGATTGGCGTCTCCTAGAAAAGCTAGATATTGGAGTTTGAGCAGGCAGGACACCGCAAAACAGAAGTCACATCTTTTGTCAACGTTTTCTTCGGATAATAAAGATGAAGTCCATACCCATACCTTTAAAGTGCCACCTCTATTTATTCACTTTAGGAGCGACAACGAAACGTCTGATTCCGGAAGGATCGGCATAGAAAAAGGCGTCCGGCAGTTGGCTCGCATCCCGGGGGTCCCTAAATAGGGAAAGTGGCCTGCCTGACGCAGAATGTTTAGGAGCCGCACAGCCTCTAAGGCTTTCGTACGCGCGCGCACACGGTGCAAGAAGTGTGAGGGTACGACGGTACGTGTGAGAGAGAGTGAGACGGAGAGAGTGAAAGAGTGAGAGAGTGGGGAGAGAGGAATGGGGTGGTGGGTGCATGGCGTCCTTGAGAAAGTGCCGCCACCCTGCGCCGCGCCAGGACCACGCCAAGACAGGCAGCCTCTTCGCTCGCGGAAAGACGTTTTTCTTGGCCGTATAGCAGCCAGGCCAGGCGCTGCATGCCTCCAGCCACCCCCCACCCTCCACTGCCGTGGCCTTTGACCCCTGACAGATTGCATACCGCGCCGCGGACGGCCGTTTAGAAAGCGCCACGCCGGGCCACGTCCTCCAGAGCAGTAATATGCCTCTTTACTGGGCAGCGGCGGGTGAGGTCCGACGGAAGAGCACGGCGGAAGAGGAGGGAGAGTTCAAAGAAGATCATCCGCATCGTCCCTCCCTAGCAACTAACTCGGGTCGCGCACCATCGTCTTCCTGCTTTGGCACTTTCCCTTGTTACTTTTTGTCGACTCTACACAAGAAAAAAAACATTGCAGGTCGCTTGACCAAAAATATGGATGGAACACTGGCTCCAAAAAGCAACAAATTTCAGGTCGTTACAAACTATATGACGCTGTGACAGCCAACTCTGGAACACTCAGAAATTTCGTCGGCCATTCGCCGATAAAACCATGCAAAGTTCCGCTTCTGCAAGGTCTCATAACCCCTGTCGAGTAGGCAACATCTTGTCTGGAGTGCATGAGTGTACTGCGGGCTGGCCTACCCTCAGCCTCGCAGGCGCCGAGCTCCCCGTACATCGTATATAGCAGATCAAATCTGAGAAAAACGGACGTGCTTTCTGGAGGGTATGATGCTAAGCGGTTGTGGATCCTTTTTTGACAGATGCTAAAAAACAGGAGATGGTGGAGTGTCCCGTAGGACGTGCGCGAAGGGCACGCTCGCCTCGCTGCTCTTTAGCACGTAAGATGCGCTACTCGCGCGGCCAAACACTCGCCTCGCCGCGGGCGACGCCGTCCACGCCACGCGGGAGGACGACAGCCCCGCGCGGCCGCCCCGAGGCAATGCGCGGGCTCGGCGGTGATGCGGCGTCCCACCATAGCGCCCCGCCGCGCCTCGCCACGCCACGCCCCGACCGGCAGAGCGGAGAAAACAAAGAGGGAAAATAGAAATCCATTTGTTGGCAGGCGTGCCCGCTGCGACCAACGCCGCCGCCGTGACTGCGGAGAGCAGCGGCGCGGGGTGGAAATGTTGAAAGCAAAATAAAAGGAATGGGGCGATGGGGTACCGAAAACGAGTGAGACAGCGCGGCGGACAGAGGGGGAGAGGAGAAAGGAAGACAGAGAGAAAGAGAGAGACAGAGAGAGAGGTGGCAGCGTGTGAGCGCGCCGTGCTATAGTCGGCAATCTGGGCGACAACACGCCTTTGGAGTTGTCCCTCGACTACCCCC
>NW_026267273.1:542292-550246 GCF_000697945.3 Frankliniella occidentalis | reverse complement strand
TGGCGGGAAAAGAGTGTGAGGAGCGTGTGTGTGTGTGTGTGTGTGTGTGTGTGTGCGAGAGAAAGAGGGGGGGATAAGGGAGCGTCCCCCCCACAATCCACCTGCAAAGTGTTTGCCGCCGCGGTCGCCATGGCAACGCCACGGCGAGTGCGTGGAGGCATTTGTGCGCTGCGCTACAAGCGCCCGCGAGAGAGAGGGGGAGAGAGAGAGAGAGAGAGAGAGAGAGAGAGAGAGAGAGAGAGAGAGAGAGGGAGCGAGAGAGAGAAGGGGGGCGGGCGGGTCCGCCCGATCACGTCGTCGCCGTGTGTGGCAAGGTGGCAACGGCGTCGCGGCGCAGAGCAGCCCCTGCTGCTCCTGCTCCCGCCCGCCGCAAACTAGTAGTGCGGGAAGTTGCGGCGAAATATATATATAGTACACCGAAGCCGTTACACTTTCTCGCCCTAACTCAGCCCGACCCCCTTCGGCCGCCGCCGCTCGGCTTGCTCCTCCTCCTCCTTCGCCAAAAGCCTTAGGCCCCTCTGCTAGAGCGCTAGGCTTCAATTATTTTCGCACCCCTCTGTGTGTATGAGCCGCTGCCGCTCCGCCCTGGCGCCGCCGCCACCCCCTAAGGAGTAGGGGGGGCAGGAGGGGGTAGTTAGCGGCTCGCAAGACGTGCCCGCGCGGCGCCGTAGGGAAGGGTGCGGAGGGGGTTGAAGGGGAAGGGGGTGTGCCTGATGAGGAATGAAGGAAAGAGAGGCGGGGAGGGAAGCAGGGGAGCAGTGCCTGCGGGAGACAGCGGCGCTGTCAGCGCGCCGGAAGCTGTGAGGCGCGATAGGATCATGACGTGTCGTGCTGCTGCTGCTGCTGCTGCTGCTGCGGCTGCGGGGGCGGCGCGGGGGCGGCGTGGGGGCGTCGTGGGGGCGTCGTGGGGCGGCGCGGGGGCGGCGCGGGGCGGCGGTGTTGAGCTCGCGTTATTAGCTCCGACTCTGAGAGACACACGGGGTGCGCGGGGGGAAGGAGCGAGGCGAGGATGCGCGCCCTTCCGGAAGAGGCGCGTACTCCTCCGCGCGTACTACGTGGTGGCGCGTACGCACTGCCGTCATATGTCTGGCCGAGGAGGCCCCGCAGCCGCCGTGGCGTGGCGGGCGCGGGGCGGATAGGGTTCCGGAACCGCAAGGCGGCGCGCTCCGACCCCCTCTCTCTCTCTCCGCGCCCCTCCTCCTCCCCGCCTCCGGCAATTGCACCTCGCGAAGAGTTTTAGCGAGTGCTCAGCGTCAGCGGTGCGAGTAACTGGCAAAATGCGAACAGGCAAATTACGCGATACTGTAGTGCCTAAAGGTCAAACACTGTGAAAAATTTCATCGTAAAGTTACGACATTTCTTGTAAGTTGGAATTGCAAAATAATGTTGTAAATTTACGGCGGACCGAACTCCTGGATTAGTTCTTCTAGGTCGAAAGGAAGTGATTGTAATTTAAAAGCTTCAAGTTGTAATCTTACGGACTCACATCATGGAAAATGTTTCTGTCGGTTTCTGTAAACTTACGAGTATTTTTCACAATGAAATGCAAAAAATCAAAATATACTAGATTCTACTAAATATATAGGGTAGGGCATTTTCGAAAGTACCGCCGAGGATGTCACTACCCGAATAGTGTAGCACATAAGAAAAAACCCTACAACAGAAAAGAGTAAAGAAATCAACTTCAAAAGCACAGTTAGAACCTACTTTAAAACTAACCTTATACTTATTACATCTGTCTTTCAGCCGACAGTTTACAATAACAAAAATCCAGCTGTTCGATACAGTGTGTACAATTTTAAAGTTCTTAAGTGGTCTAAACTGTCGCCCATATTTCACAGTGCCCCCTTGCACTCTGCGCTATGCAGCAGCTGCAGCTCCCGCGGTAGTGTGTCGGAATGGCACCGCACCGGAGCCGTCCCGCCGGTGCACTCCCGGGGCTGCTCGAGGGGCTGGGGCGGCGCTTATCTTAAGTGCGGGACTTAAGCAAGCGGAGGGGCTCCCTCTCTCCACGGGCGGAGATATGGTGAATACGAGTCGGGGGGCTGTTAGCAGTGGTGGTTGTGGTTGTGGTGGTTGGTTCGTGTTTGGCAAGCAGCCTTCGACGTCGGTCAGTTTCTCTTGCTTATGTGCGGGCCCTTGCTCCTAGTAGGGCCACGGCAAAAGAGGCACTAAACTTACCAGGGTATAAATGTGTGTGAGAGTGTGTGCGAGCGACAGAGGAGCAGACTGCCGCCTCCCTGCAGCCCGGCGGGCTCTGCCGGGCGCTCGCCCGCTCGCCGCCGCGGCGCTTGACCTTGGTTCCCTTCTAAACTGCCTCACTTGAACGCCATGTCGTGAATTTACGTCCCTGTTCCAAGACAAAGGGCCGGGCAGCAGCGGGCGGCGCGCCGGGCCAGGCTGCCACAGCAGGGCCGGGGGCCGGCAGCTTTAAGTACGGGAGCCTTTTACTGTGGCTGCCGGGAGTCGCGCCAGCCCGGACAGAACCCCCAACCCCCTGCTTCCTACAGGAACGCGGGAGTCACATGAACTGTAGCGCGGGGAGCCGGCCGGCGAGACCGACGACCTTGGGAACGTCACCACCGCACATTCAAATTGCCCCGCGGAAACGCGCCGCGGAAGGACAGCCGGCGGCGGGGGCGCGTCGGGGGGCGCGGCAGGCGGGCGCCAAATGGCGGGCCCGCCAAAGCGCCCCCCAACCCCGCGGGGGGTACGGCCGTGAATATTGGCACTGGCACAGCGGATTTGGAAGTGGTTATCGAGTCGACAACAAGCGCCCGCCTGGTCCTGGCCCTGGCTGCGAGCTTCTCCGCGCGCTCCTGCCGGCAGAAACCATGTCGCACTTTGTGTTATAAATTATCCTCTACAGTGCTGTAGGCGCCCCCACAATGAACGTCCCCCAAAGTAACGGGAGATGATGAGTTCATCACCAAACGTATTACCGTTTGGCGTTGAAACGTTGGGCGCCAAACGGTCAAACGTTCTCATGGCCGAAGGCAGAGTCCTCGCACGGCTCGTCTTCACGCAGCTGCTATGGCGGCACTGCCTACCCAGCACGTCGCAAGTGCCATATCATTAGCGTCACCTCGAAAAGCGTTCTTGTGTGGGGACACCTTAAGCGTGTCCCAAAAGAGAAAAACAAAACAGGCAGCAGAAACACTAATTAGGCACGCCATGAGAGTCCTTGGGGGGCCACGCTGGTATTCTGCCGTGTGAGCGCCTCGGTCAGAGCAGCGAGAGCCACAAAAGTTGCTCCTCTGGTGACAAACGACAGGCTTCCCGAAGAGCGGCCCTGGCCAGCGACCACTCTGTCCCATTTTCCCTCGCCGGAGCCGGACCGACTCACGCCTGCTCCACGGGCCTATGCCTCCCTGCTTCCAGCGCAAATGACTGCCGATAATTAATTACCGTTCGAGGCAGCTCGCTATACTTGTTCGCACGACATGCGCGGCGCGCTATTCACAAGCTCACTACTTCCGCCGCTACGTCGCGTCGGCGTGATGCGACAATTTCACAAAGTGACCTAGGCCCCAAAGTCCGCACACTACTCCAACTTTGCGTTGCTACCAAGGGCAAAACTTGGCGTATTCTCTCTGCTCCTTGCCGACGACATAACAATGAAGAGCAGAGGCCGCCGGGCGGGCAGGGGACGCGGGGGCGGCCGGCATATCCTATCGCCTCTGCTGCTCCTCCTCGAGCCCACACACTGCGCCACGCCACGCCACGCGTCCCCAGGCCGTTTTGCGCTTTTGTCTCCCAGGTCTCACATCTCCCGCCGGACGCAGTCGTTTCTTTTTATGTCTATTATTCGTGCCGTCCTGCACCAACCGCATATAGTCAATCCGGCGCTGCATCCATTTTACCCCTCACCCCACCCACTCCCCCGCGGCCCTGAAGTGAACCTCTCTCCTATGACTACTCTGGTCACCGCTCCCCCCTCGCTCCCTATCCACTAGTGTACCCTGCCATATACTCCTCCCGCCCGGCCTTACGCCCTTGAAGGTCCTTCTGGTATGTGTGTGAGTGCGTTTGTGTGTGCGAGCTTGTGGGATCTGACCAGTAAATCCCACAACCCATATCCCGCTACCCCATCCCCTTCCCCCTGCAGCAGCCCCAGCCCTCGCCGGCCGGCTTCCATCCCTAGAGGGAGGCTTGTGCCACAGAGAGGCGTCCACCAGCAGGCGTCTACATGGAAGAAGAGGAGAAAAAGAAGGCCGGATGGGAAGAGAACGACGATTGCCAGCATGAAAACAAAAAAAAAAGTAAGTAGGACTTACTTGCTTACTGCTAAAAGCTACCAACTTCTTGAACTTGGGAGTCTGGATTGAATATCTGCCCTTTTCCAGTCTTACTCTGCCTTCTCCTAGGAGTGCCCTCACTCTCTGGCTCTCTTTCTTACATCCATTTGATTCATTCGTACACATCCCCGCCCCCTCTCCTCCCCCTCCAACTCTCCAACGCCCTTCGCCTTCTCTAAGAGCGCGATGATGTATATTCATATTCGTACGCTAAAACAGCAAACACTGCTGCTACCCCGGCCGGCACGGTCCCAAGGTCGGGCAGGGAGGGAGTGGGAGCTGCTAGGCTGGAGGATGAGCAAGAACTGGACTGAGCGCGCTGGAGGAAAAGGGTCACTGAGCTGGAAAAAAAAATGTGACACCCAACGAATGTCGAGTTATGAAGCTCTGGACGCACCACCATGCGGCATCAGTACAGTCGTCTTCAAATAGTTGGTCACAAAAACACAGCTAGGTTTATTACTTGGTCATCATTTCTCTGGCAAGGCTTTTAGTGAAACGTGTGGCCTTGTACTTTTGCTAGTTGTCCTGTCAGGATTGGTCCCTCTTTTCTTCATTCCGTTGTCAGGGGCAGGGTGAGGTGAATACGCTCTAAAATACTAACGGTTGTATAAAGAGGCCCAAAATTTGGCATAAACAAGGTTTATTCAACAAAAACACAAAAATATGCCAGTAAAAGAGAAAATAAAGAAATCCCAGGAGCAGTGTCTCGCATGCATACGCACGTTTCTTTCTACTTATGTCGTGCGCTCTGAAAGAGCTGGCCTTGCAAAAAAAGGGAAGACGAAACTCTCATCGCCATCATGCGCAGAGCAAAGACCAGCATTTCCCCTTTTTGCCCAACTCCCTTCCCTCCTCCCACTGCTGTTGCTCTTAACATTTCTCAAAACGGTGTGTGCGCTGGAAATAAATAAAATCCCCACGGATAAAAAAAATGTTTCTCTGCTTCCTTCAAGGGGTGGCGCTGCCGCCGCCGACGCGAACGGATGCCGCGATATTACGTTTGAAAATGGCGCGCGACGATGCGCGTGCTTCCACTCCATATTACAAGGTGCGGGACCTCCAACCTAATTGGGTGAGAGAGCTGAATGGCAGCGAGGCCCTCGACTGGCTTCCGCATTGAGATGCAAAGCAGAGCGGGGGCAGCGCGGCGCTCCGGCGATACCTGTCAGCCTCCAGGGATCTCCAGGGATCTCCAGGGACTCCAGGGACTCATTGTGCGCAGGCAGGGCGGCTCGATATAAGAAGGGCTGGCCCGGTCGGGCGGAAAGGGGTATTGAGTCGGCGGAAAAGGGGGCACTCTTATACCGTACAAAGCGAAGGTACAAAGCACGTAGTCGTCGGAAAATCGAGGAACTAGCCCGCCGCACTACTGCTCGCTTATAGGCAAGAGCAAGGTCGCAGCCGACACACTCGTGACATTAAAAAAAAAAAAATCTCCCAAAACTCCGCAACTCTGCGTTAGCTCGGCTTCTCCCGCCTTGGCCCAGCCCGGCTGCGCCTCTCCATATAGTCACAACAAAAGCACGCACATGCACCCCCCAAACCCTCGCCACTTTTGCTTTCATAAGCCACACACGGAGCACATCTGATCCCGCGATCCACCCACACCACGGCGAGGCCTCCCATTGGCCGGCGCCTGCCTCCCGCCGCCTCCCGCCACCCACACAAACACTCACTTATGAATAAAAAATCATTCAATCACATTCGTGTGCAGAGACGTCTCGACGAATCCCTCTCCGCGACTCGGCCGCCGCTGCCGCAGCCCGCGGCTCCCCGGCATACAGATATCGTGGTCTGGCTTTTGTAACGTCCCTCGCAGTCAGACAAAACAAAACAAAACAAAAAGACGGGGAAGAGGGAAGAAAGACACATCACTCAGGGACACCGCCGGAAAGACACTATACGGCACAAGGCGTACGCTCCCGCGTCAAGGTTCGACTCGCATATTTAAGCAGCGTAGCCAGGCGTCGCCGCGCTTCTCCGTCTATTCACCTCGGCGCGGGGCCGGTGGCCGGCTGCAGCCCCGGCTGGCACTGCAAACGGGTAGTCAGGGAGGCGAGCGAGCAACAGGTACTTTTTACTCCCCCCGCGCGCCTGAATAACTTACTATTTCGGACGTGAATGGGGTAATTTCTCGCGCCTAACGGCGGTGGCCACCTCATCCCAAGGCTCAGCGCACCAACATTACGCTATTAGCCACGCACCGGGGGAAGGGGAAGGGGGGAGGTGAGCCGAGGGGTGAGGAGGGGAGTTCCCGTAGCGGGGCTTTTAAATTCCGCTGCAGACTGGCCGTGACCGCGCATTGCACCCCAGAGGTGCCTCCTTTTCCCCCTCTCCTCTGGCCTCCACCACCTCCTACTTTCGTGCCCCCCATGTGTCTACTGTCCATACTATCCCCTGCCTTCTCTTCCTCCTCTCTATTTTCGAACTACGCGCCTCCTTTCTTTTCTCTCTCTATCTTTCTCGCCCCCACACAAAATGGCGCAACGATTTAGGGCTAGTCGCCAACTACTATAATTTTTTCTCTTTCCGATATCTTTGCTGGTTCGCAGCTGCCGCCCTGGCCTGGCAGTGCCAGAGGGGCTGGTTGGAGGAGGGGGGTGGTGAGGTCCCCTGTGCGTGAGGTGCCCCCCGCCCCCCTCAACCTCCTCCACACGACAATCACGTGACACTGCATTTATTTGTGGCCGGCCCACCCATTTTTCAGCGCCTTGACAGCAAAAAAGCGAATGGCTCCTCTAGCTCCTGCTGATGGTGGTGAACCTAATGAAGATAAAGACGGGCGCCGCGGGACGAGACGAGCGGGCGGCAAAGAAAATGACGAGAATGATAATGATGATGGCGGCGATGACGATGGCGACGATGTAGTTTGCAGATGATCGTGCTGTTTCCAGCTGTCTGCACAACGCGGGGGCGCTGCTGGGACAGTAGCGGGTCCCTCGCCCGCGGCGGGTGCGAAAAGGCCAACACAAGATCGAAAACGACACCAACAACGCACACAAACCCACACACGTACTCTCTCTCCCCCTTCCACCCACACACACATACTCGCCATTTATTCGTGCTCACTCAGCCACCCGGAACCACGCTCAGCAGCAGCAGCGGCCAGCCTGGTCGCCGGCCGGCAGCATGTGGCCCTGGCGGACCGAGCCATCCGGCAGGGTCCCGACACGCCCCTCCCTCCCTCTCTCCCGCGGCCCTTTTGGGACCCTTTGGCCCTGACAGGCCAGCGCCCTCCGCTACCGCTTACGCAGCGCATCCACGTGTCCTTGAACAGGAAATCACCCCCGCGAGGTCCGCTGCCGCCCCCCGGCGCCCCCCGCGCATCCCCCATATCGTCGTCATGCACCCCCTCCTTCTGTTCCTCTGCTCCGCGACGGTCCCATCTCATCTCCTACACGACCCCTTTCCGTGCCACTTATTCATGAGCGGATAGGTGCAGCAGCAGCGGAGGTGCGGCTCTTGGACTCTCCGCCGGCCCCCGTCAGAGCACCGCGCCGAGCACGGCGTGCTCCCTCGAGCACCGGCGAGCACACGCCGTTCGACGACTCCCATCAGAGCTGCCCAGTCCAAACATTGACTCTGCGTGGTTGGAATACGGACAGGGGCCGGCCGCTGTCCAGCCCAGATATGCTGCGCCTGATCTGATTGCT
>NW_026267273.1:529554-539034 GCF_000697945.3 Frankliniella occidentalis | reverse complement strand
GAGAGAGAGAGAGAGAGAGAGAGAGAGAGAGAGAGAGAGAGAGAGAGAGAGAGACCCTGTGTGGGAGAGGGTGTGGGGCACAATGGGCAAAACAGCGTCGCCTTATTGTAGGGCGGGGCTAGGGGCGGCACATTAAAGTGATTACCGAGAGTGCAGCAGCGAGTGCAGCGCCTCCTCTTGCATTATCGTCTCCGCGGGACCCGCGCCGCGGCCGGGACCGCCGCACTCTTTAAGCGACCCCTCGAGACCGAGTTCCACCCACACCCTCGCACTTTTGTCTCCGCCTAACTCCTTAGCCCAAGCAGACGCCCCCGCCCCATTCATTCCGTTATTTCGCAAACTCATTTCATCACATCCACATTGCTGGAACATATGCATGCACCCGCGGGCGGTGGTTGTAGCACGCTTGAGCGAAACACACTCAGAGAAATGTTTCTTTGCAGCCATTAAAAATTGGTCGATCAGTATTAGTCATGGCCATCAAAATTTTAGTCGCAGCAAGTAAACTTTTAGTTAGCGCAACCAAAATTTCGCGGTTACAGCAACTGAAATTTTGATGCCTGTGACTAGGCCGGACTAACCGAACAAATTCGGTCGTGGGTATCAACATTTTGATGGGTGCAACGAAACATTTCTCTCAGTGCAGGAAACTGTGTACTACTAAAAGTTCCGTGCTAACAAAAAACAAAACCAGTCATCGTAAAAAAGGGGCTTGCAGAATAAACTCTTTACGAGTGTGCGTCGCGTCTTTTTTGTATTTTTTCTTTACTCCCTTCTAGAGGAAAAAAAATATAATGTATAGGTGTTTGCGCTGAGGCTGCCGACGTACATTCATTGCCTGGCTTTACTGGTGCGACCTGCTAGACCAGTCGGTCTGGAGCGACCCCTGCCCCTCAGTACCGCACCCCACCCCACCGTACCCCGCCCCGCCCTACCCCACTCGACGCACTCAGACTTCATTTTATTACGCGGGCCAAGGGTCCATAAAGGCCGCGGGACGGCAGGCAGGTGTGACGGATGTGGGCGGCGAGGGCGGCGGCGGCGACGACGCGGACGTGCAGGAGGCCGGGCCTCTCCAATCGGTAGGCAGCGCGCCCCCCCATCAGAGGGGGCGGAGAAAGCGAGAGACAGAGAAAGTACATTGCCAGAGAGAGAAAGAGCGAGATAGAGTAAGAAGAGTGAGAGTAAGGGGGTAGAGAGTGTGACAGAGAGAATGAGCGCGGGACGATTGAAGAGGATAAGGCCCAGGCGACCCTTTCGCTCTCAGAGATAGTCGAGGGCGAGGGCACGTCGTCGGGCTGGTGGTGCGGCCCGCGGACTGACCACCGCCGCCAAGGACGCACCAGCCAGGGCGAGTTCGAGGGGCGAATGCGAGGCGTGAGGTTATCGGCCCGAGCGAGAGAGAGAGAGAGAAAGAAAGGGAAAGGGGAAAAGAGAAAGAGAGAGTGTTATTCAGATTCAAACGGGGACGGGGTTCGGAGTCGTCGTCGTCGCACTGCTTGGCAACGGGGTAACAAATTCACAAAATTCACTATACTCCCCTCTACCCATATCCTACCCGTACCGAGCCCAAGAGCAGCCCTAGCCTAGCTCCCCCCGTCCTCTCCACCCTCGCTGCTGGCAGTAGGCCCAAAGCTCCGGCACGCTCCGGCACGCCAGCGACACGACGCCAGCGCGTAGTACGTGCGGAGGAACGCGACCGGCCACCGGCTTTGACTTTGGAGGCGGCGGGCGGGCGGGGGTGGCGGCTCACGGGTTGGTGGGGGAGGGCGGTGGTGGCGGAGGGCGCGGTGCGGCGCGACGAGTGTGGGGGCGCTTTCCAGGTGTGTTTCACACCGTTTGTCGACTCCTCCGCCTCAACCCCCAACCTCCCTCTCTCTCTCTCTCTCCCTCCCCTGGGAAGCGCGGAAGGGCTCAGCGCCACGACAGCCGTGTGTGATCTTCTCTACCTCATTTGCACACTCAGCGCTCCCCCTGCCGCCGGAGCACACCGGCAATCCCCACAACTTCCCCCGCCCCTCCTCTTCTCCAATATATCCAGACTCGCCTCCATCTTCATCCTCCCCTGCATCCTCCTCCTCTCGCCGTCCCCGCGGTCCCCAGGAGCACAATGTTCTCCTCGCTCTCTCCCTCTTTCCTAGACGTGGTCTTCTCCTTCTTCCTCTCGCGCACACACTCACTATCTCTTCCGCGATGAATCACGCTCCACGGAGGCGTGGCGCGTCCTCGCGTGGCGTGGAGCGTTGTGGCGTGGCGCGTGACGACACACCAGCCCCGCGGCGCGATATGGCTCGCGAATGAATATCTCTGCCCCGACAACCGCATCGCTGCAGGGCGACAAAGATCACGTACCTCCGCACCTACCCTATTCCGCTCGGCGTGATCCTTGTATTTCGTAACCACATCCCGCAGCTCTGAATTTTAAAATATTAGTAAAAATTTACTAAGAAAATAATAAACGAGGAGAAGGGAAGGGCATCAGCGGTGGAACGAGACTTTGCCTTCTGGTAGATAGACAGTCTTTAGGGAAATATCTAAGGAACATTACAATTATGAGAATGTTTACACCACCCACCGCCCTCCCTCCGTCTCGCCTGCCTGGAAAACAGTTTTCCTCCACCCGACGCGGCATCTAATAATTTCCCCGCGCTTCAAGTTTACGACCACGGGCCACAGTCCCCCTCGCCCCCTTTTCACCCCCGCTGCCGCCACCGCCGTGTATCGCGCACATCTCTTCTTATACGGCCCGGGGACTGGACTGGCCTCCACCACGCCGGGGCCGGGGCCAGGGCCGTGGCCGTGCTGGGCTACTTGTTGAGGTCGTCGTGGAGGGCGAAGGACTGGCCCAACGCTGTGCCCCCCCCCCCCCCTCCCGGCCCCGGCCCCCGGCGCACGCAGCAACGGGGCTTAAGCAAGACGGCGCCGCCGGCCCTGGCCGAGGCTCTGGCCGGGGTCAGCAGCCGGGCTGAGCCAACGCAGAGCAGGCTATCGGAATGGAGTCCGCACACACTCCAGACGGCCCCCCGCCGCCACGCGCCGCCGCGCCGCAGATAGCGTGCGGCAACGGCGTGCTCGGCGCTGGTTGGGGATGGTCCGGGCGGCCCGGGTGGAGGAGGGGGTGGTGGCGTCGGAGGGGGGCGGCCGCCGGCCGCGCGGGAGGCCGGCAGAGGACATGCGAGGCATTTGAGATGGTGGCGTCCGCCGACGCCATATCGACACGAGGAGGTGGTCAACGACAGCACGAGCCGGGAGGGTGACCATCACATAAACGCCCTCGCAGAAAAGAGGGTTACAGCAAGCGGCACAATACCGCGCGCAGCCACATTTGAACCATAGAAGGACATTTCGTTCGAAATAATGAATTAAGAAAAAAAACGATTCGGTTTGACTCGCAGTTCGCAAAGGTCACCACTGCGCTGTGAAGTCTTTTCAGCACCGGGGACTCCGTCCTTCACCCTCACAGACAACAAGCGTGGCCTGATTCTGGTTGCCCCCCGGCCGCCGCGCTGGGGTGCTGACGACTGCTCTGGGGCGAGGTCGGGGAGTAGAGTGGCGGGGCGTGGCGTGGCGCGGCGGGGCGTTGCAGTGTCCATCAGGGAGTACAGCAGCAGCAGCAGCGACGCCTCTGGGGCCGGCGGCCGGGGAGGGTTCCCAAAGCAAAGCAGCGGCTGGAGGGCGTCCAGGCGCCGGGAACACTGCCCTTTAAACTTTCTTGTGCAAAGAAAGTAATTAAGATGCGTCGCTGTGCCCCGGCTGAGCCCGCCGCACGGCGCTGGCACGGCGCGCCACGCCAAAGCACCGCTCTCGACGCGCCGGCACTGCTGCGAGGGCGGGCGGCACTGCGGCAGCAGGCGACAAGTTTTTATTCTATAATCGAGGGGTCGGCTCGACAGGGTTGAGTGCACTCAGAAAGTGTTTACTTTAGAAGACATCTTATTATAGAAATCAATTTTGTCAACAGTTATGAATAAATAATACATGGCCCCTGCGGCCAAATTGAGTATGCAATCCCGCAACACTGCTGCGTATATACACAGTTACACCCGGTACAACAATTCAAAAGTTAATATAACATTATTGGTTAGACTTATTTTTCCAATTTAGTGTCCTCGAGTCAAAGAATCCATTTTTTTTCCTAGTGTGAGCCCACCCCCGAGCGCTGGGCCACCCCGCTTGCTGGCTCGCAGTGCGTCGCGGCGAGGGGTGGTGGCGTTGCGGGGATTGCCGCGAATACCTTACGTAGTCGAGATAGGCGCGCCGCGGCCGCTGCGGCTGATCGGGCTCCCTATGCGCGCCCAGCCTGTTGTGACGCCCCCGCCTCCCCCACCCCCCTCCAGACCAGAAGCGATTGCGGCGGCGGCGCGTTGAGGCGTGCAGGCTTCCGCGCGCCCACACACACACACACAGCACGCCCGCCTGCACCGCTAGGCCGGCTTTGTCTCCGCGCGGAGCCCGGCGGAGCCCGGCGGATCCTCCTGTCGCGCTGAGCCACACCGCCTCCTCCGCCTGTACTGCGGCCGCACCCCGGCCTGCCTGAGCAGCCTTGGCCCCGATAAGGGGGGAGGGGACGCGTATAGCCACCGTGCTGCGGCCACCGATTGGAAATGCGCGGCCCTGCGCGTCTCGTCACGCATGCCGGGTGGTTATATCAAACGAGACGTTCCGGAGAGAGAGGAAAGCAGTAGGTTATGTGGAAAGTGTCGTAAATTTGTGGTCATCGAACACAAGGTCGTATTCTTAGACGTGCCTCCCTTTCGGACTGCTCGACGCAGTCTCCCTGTCCGACTGTCCGACGCAGTCCCCCTGCCCGACGCAGCCCCCCGGCAGCCGCCGTACCCTCCCTGTGGTCGACGAGACGTGAGCAGCGGTGCGGCGGGGACGGCCAGGGTGGCCAGAGGGAGACACTGAGGCACGTTTCTGAAAGGTTTCCTCCGGGGCCCAGCCCAGCCCGGCCCGGCCCCGAGCTGAGTCGGGCTTAGCGGAGCGCACGGCAGCTGTGCGGGTGCCGGTCCCCGCTGGCCCCCGCCCGGCCCTGGCGGCTGGTAGCGGAGCGGGTACCTCAGGTCCGTAATAATAACAGGGCAGCTGGGCGAGCCCTTTGTGCGCGGAGCAGCTCAGGAACGGGCGCAGGCCCCACCTAGCCCTGTGTGTACTTTGCTCCGGACCACTGCGCCTCAACGCGTTGCAAGGCCGCGCAAGAGTTGTACGTTTTTGTATCGTCTACGTCAGCGTCCTCCTTTGACGACAGAGGGACAGTTTCGGGGGCGCCGGGGCACTTTGACGTCGTCGACGTACCAAGTTTTTTTTTTGTTTTTGTTTTTTCAGCAGGGTCCGTCCCCTCCACGGCAGCGACCTCTCTACTGCCCACCCCCGATGCACGCCGCTGTCGTCCTCGTCGAGGTCCTCGCCTGCCGCCCCTCGCGGTGCACCGTCCGACCGTCCGGTCCGGGCCCGGCCGCGGCCGTTGGCCCTGGCGAGGGTATTTATCACGGGGGGCATTACTCACTCAAGGCCCCGGCCGCCCCGCTGGCCGCCCTGCTCCTGGACGGGACGGCACTGGACGGCCTGGTCTAAACGGTTCCCGAAGCGTATGAATTGTTTCCTGCGAGTGACGGGTGTGCGCGCCGGGGGTAGCCCGCCGCCCTCCTTCCTCATCCCTCCCCTCTCCGCCGCCCACTTGCACCCCCTTGAGCACGACCGACCTCTCTCCCCATCCCATCACGACCCTGCCCTGCCGCTCTGCTGCGGCGACTTTCCGAACCAACAAGTACTGCCCTTTTCTATCGTATATATTCTTTTTCGGGGCGAAATGGAAGTAAATCCACGAGATGACGGATTGAGCCACGCGGGGGCCGCCGGCGGGCGTACAGCGCGCGATGAGATTGGAGTGAGGGGGGTGAGTTGGAGAAGGGGGAAGGACTGGGGGGTGGTGAGCAGCCAGTGGTCCTTCGAGCCTTTTGAGGCCGGGCCTCGTCGCCACCGGCACCGTAAAGGCCCCCCAGCTTTACACCTCGAGTAGTCCCGCACCACCCCGTCCCGATCACGTCCAGCAGACAGAGAGGTCCGTGCGTCCGGCGCGCCTCTTGCCTGGTAGACCACCCCCGCCCCGCCCCGCCCCGCCCCGCCCGACCCCGACACAGGTGTTTGAGGAAGGCGCGGCAACAACGTCCGCCTATCTCACAAATGGATGAGGCGGCGACCCACCGGGGACAGAATTATTGATTTGTCAGAAGAATTGAGGGGGGGGGGAGGGCTACATCGTCTGTTTTCTTAAGGGTGTCAAACACATTCACTGTGAAAAATATATTTGTACATGTACGATATATTTTGTAATTTGCCATTTACAATACGAGTCGTACATGTACAACCTCCCACTGTCGCTCGATATTCGATTCCAAGTCGATACATAGGGCTAGTAAATTGTAGATTGTAAATTTTAGATTGTACTTGTACGACTTCTTCCATGGAAAATTTTCCTGTACCCGGTACGACAATTTTTCACAGTGTTAAGAAACTAAGAACTTTATCACCAGTTGAACAACCCTCCTACAAATCTGAATACAGAATGAAAAGAAATAACAAAAACAAAAAGCGGATCACAGCCGGATTTTGGGGGCGCTCGCATGGAGGTCAACGCACCCGCCTCCTGCTTTGGTGGTACCACGTCGGCCAAACCTCTAGCCGCGCCGACCCGACCGACCCCTCCTCCTGCCGCACCCCCCGCCTCCCCCCACACGCACACACCACACCAGACCGAGTAATGAATAAACACGCCAATTACACGCAAAAGCACACTCACACCTGCCTTATACAACATGCACAAATTCATACATACACACACACAAACACACACATCCACTGTAACACACACACACTCTCATACACTGCCCCACGCATTGCGAGCAGGCGATTAATTGCTACTGGATAGGTGTGTGTAAAGGAAAGGGGGAGAGGCAGGGGCCAGCGATCCAGCCATGGGCGCGAGGAATATACCCGCTACCTACAACGAAATGAAAAATAAAGAAAAGGGTGTATATGGAACTCGACATCACTATATCTCATGAGACACTTGTGCAGTTATTTCTCTGTGCAGACTGCTGTAAAAACAAGCACTGTAAAACGAAAATTTGCAACCAGTAAACACTTGTAAGTTGTGCACTTGTGAAGTAGCAGGTGTTCAATTCGTTAGTTGTGCACTTGCAAGTGTTCAACTCTGTGTTTCTGCATTTGTCTCAGCATTTGTAAAAGAGCACACTTCAATTAAGTGCACATGCACATCCACTGAGTTGAACACCTGCAAGGCACGACGGTAAAGTTGAGCGACTTGCAAGAAGTGCAAAACCTGCGGTTGCACTCTTGCACGCAAGTGTTTACCGATTGCACCCTTGATTTGTCAGTGTACTGTACGTGGGCCGCCGCCGCTCGCGGTCAAGGATATCCCAATAATCTCTCTTTCTCTGTGCTCTGCGGCCTCGCGATATGGAGCCCCGGGCCGGGCGCACTTTTACGGTCGGGCCTTAACCTGATCTTCAGATTACATCCCGCTCGCCCTCCGCACACTTGACCTTTCTCCAGCGCCACACGCCGCCACTTCTTTTGCGCTTTTCGAGACCCGCCGACGGCCAATCTCTCTGTCTCGTTCTCTTGAGCAGCTTGCTCTCTCTCTCTCCCTCTCCCTGCCGCTCTCTCACGGGGCGCTTGCTGCTTTGTGACGCAGCAGCCCGAGCCTCTATCTCCCTCGAGCACCCTCACCGAGGTTCTCGACTCGAGCCTCCTCCTCCCCTCCACCCCTCCTCCTGCTCCTCGTCCTCAGCCTCATGTAGGCCCAGCAGCAGCACGGCGGTATGTATGGGAGGTTTGAAGGACCGCTGGGGCGCCCGCGACGGCGTGGAGCAGAGAGGGTTTGTAATCGGCTGGCTCATCCCGCCTGTACTACACGCCGGGCCCGTGTGAGTCAACGCCCAAACACCTCCTCCTCCTCCTTCTAGTCCAACGCCACCCGCCGCTGGTGCTAGTCTTCGCCCCGCGCGGCGCGCGCACCTGCGGCGGTAAGCGCCTTACGAAAGCCGGATAGGCAAGCCCGGCCAACACAAGGGCCGTCGGGTTGCCTACCCCAGCCAGCCGCAGGCGCCCCGATCGTCGCCGCCCTCCCGTCGCGGCACGGACAAAGCCACACCCTTGAAAAGAAGCACAAATATTTGAACAAGGATTCGATCTAATGCGCTCACCTTAACAATCATTGCCGCCGCGTCTGGAGTAAGGCTACATTCCCAAAATAAACTGTCCGAGCTGTCTGTCCTGTCTTTCTGTCCGCCTGGACAGAAATAAGAGAAATTTTCTATAGAAATATTCTTATGAGTTAATGACAATCACCACCGGGTAAAGTAGAGGGCGGCGGCCAGGAAGACAGGACAGACAGCTCCGACAGTCTCTTATGGGAATGTAGCCTTAGCGACAGCAGAAAGAGAAAGGGTATGCGTTTACTTTCTCGTGCGCGCGCAAAGCAGTTATTATTCCTGTTTCCTCTCTTTTGAGCGGTCCCTCTGGTCGGTACCGAGCGGGCGAGCGGAGCGACGGCGAGTAATGGCTCGTGGATGCTCCAGTTGAATGAACCCCTTTCTCTTTCGGCCGGGCTCTCGTCGCCGCGGTCGCTTGCGCTGCTTTTCGCTTTCCGTATAATGCCACGACGACGTTTGTGCTGGTTGTGTGCGAGAGAGAGAGAGAGAGAGAGAGAGAGAGAGAGAGAGAGAGAGAGCTTAATCTTCCGCGCGCATGCTTTCTGCGTGAACAGCACGAGAAAAAAAGACAACAATACTCACTACCCCTTTTGCCCCCTTTCCCCCGCTCACGCCAGTACATCTCTCGACGACGACTCGTTTGGTCGCTCACACAGTAGTGCCTCCTCACCCTGAAACGTCCCCCGCCCGTTTGATATATGGATGGCTTCTAAACGACTCGTTTACTTTTTGTGTATGTGTGTGTGTGTGTTTTCGGCAACCGTCTCAACCGTTGCGGGTACGGAGGTCGGAATGTTTTTCTGCTCGGCCTCAGCACAGACTGCGCGGCGAAATCTCTTTAGAAGATATATTCTTTGGGTTGTTTATTGGCATTACCCTTTCAAATTGCTGCCATTCTTTTTAAAAGAATGATTTTTAAGTTTTTACTTTTTATTTCAACACATACACGCATTGTGATCTCATCACCCTCCTCGACAGCTCTACAGGATTTAATTAATAGGGACCGACTGGAAGGGTGCGACGCCCTTCGCCCACCACACCTCTCCAGGATAACATTGTATCGCGCTTAGCGCCCCCCCTCTCCCCCCTTCTGCTCCAGACCGCTACCTCCGTCGCCCGCAGACCATCCCGTGGGCCTGGGCCACAGCAACGCACAAGGCCAACTTTGCCAATAGTAATATCGGCCAAGCCCCTTCTGCAACGTCGAACAAAGCGCTGGCTGTGTGGGTAACACCTGTCCTTG
>NW_026267273.1:527322-528404 GCF_000697945.3 Frankliniella occidentalis | reverse complement strand
CGCCTCCAGCGATCCGCTCTGGCCCAGTGGATAGCATCCCGGACTGTCGTCCCTCGGTCGAAGGTTCGACACCGGGCAGGCGAATTGCTTTTCAGTTTCTTTCTTTCTTTGAGCTTCTCCGGTAAGGACTGGATTTGCCCTGGATGTGTTCTGAGGATGACATGGATTTGTTCCATATCCAGGCCAGATCCAGAGAGACCCCAGTCGAGTCTCAGGTGGGACTCAGCCGTAGTAAGGCACGGCGATCGCGCCTGGCTGCGAACTGAATGTCGACTGGATTTCAGCTGCATGACACCTTGATCAACACTTACAACACTATGGAATAGGCCTGCGGATTATCTGCGCGACCAGCCACGATCCAGGCGTAGTCCATACTGTATTCAGACAATCTCTTTTTCACGGGCTCCAACGGCGAGAGAGACTCTCTCCCCTTCTTGCCCGGCAATCTCTGCCCTGCTTTCCTATGCTCCCTCCCCACCCCCTTGCTTCTCGGTCAATACCACGCATCAAAGTGTGTTGATTGACAAAGGAGGGCCTCGGCGCGGCGCTCCCCAGCCGCCGGGAGAGGGGTGAAAGGGGGGCTACGAGGAAAGGAGCATCAGACCATGCTGCCCGTCGACACAAGCTCTACGAAAACCGACCAACTGGATTCATGCAAGTACAGGCGGAAATATTTCTAAATAGAACTCATTTCCGTATAAGAAATCTACGTTCCAAGCTACTTGACGCAAAAACCTGCGAACATCTAATGATTGTTGCTCTTTTACAAGTTTTGGACTGGTTGCGTGTCAATGGCCGGCAGAGGGTCTAAGGGGGTTAAGGCCCACCGAAAAAACGGGGGGAGAGGTTGCCTGTACTCGGGTGGCAGCAGACCAGGATGTGGAAAAGAGGACTGGTGGAAGCGGCCCTTCCCCCAACCCAGGCCATCGGCCATCGCGTGTGTTGCGGAAGGAGCCTTATTACGGGACCAATAATTAACTGGGATCGTCTCTATCCCGCTTTCGCTCGCTCTCTCTCTCTCTCTCTCTCTCTCTCTCTCTCTCTCTCTCTCTCTCTCTCGCTCTTTTTCTCTCTCACTCTCT
>NW_026267273.1:522933-526246 GCF_000697945.3 Frankliniella occidentalis | reverse complement strand
CCCCCCCCTGCCCCTCTACACACTTGAGTTTGTTGTATACGAAGGCCACCGAACCCTCTGCCGCCCCCTCCTCAACCTCACCTCCCGTTCCCCTGACCTCCATTTACCCACCTCAGCACGTACTAAAGACCTTGATGACTCAGTCAGGTGTTGGAGAGGCTGCTGCTGCTGCTGCTGCTTCAGCTGAGGCCCTTGGAGGCAAGGCGAAGGGCGCTCTTACCTCGCAGCTCGCGGGCCCCCGAGTGGTCCAGTAAACGCTCATCCACGAGAAGCATCACAACTTAATGGTTATGTTGATTATTTTTGTAAACTTTCCCGACATGGGTGGTGCTAATCCACTTCTACTCCTTAGTATCAGACCTGGCTTTTCCACGATCTCCAGGGGGAGAAATAAACGTACTTATTCGTAAAAACAAGGTCACATAGATAGGCGTTAGGGACCGACGAAACAATTTGCTGACAAGATGAGGTCGGAAGGCCGACCCCGGAGGGAAATGGAGAGGTGGGGAAGGGGGGGGGGGGCGCTCGCGGTCAACCTCTAAAAGACAAGTAGGACCGCAGGGATATAAGCTCAGGCTGAAATAAGCACCCAGATGGAGGGGGCGGGGTGGGGCGTGGTGGAGCGGGGCGTCGTGGAAAGCGGGATTTTGGTGACAGCCCGCCGGTCAAGACACCTGATCTCCAGGGGCACCGCGGTTCATTTCGTGGTCTCTCTCTCTCTTTCTCACTCTAGTGGCGGCGTGGTGGCCGGGCAGCGGTAAGGCAAAAAAAAGGGAGCGACATCTTGGACAGGATGGGAAGGAAGGCCACTGGACCATCGGCTTATATTGCGAAAGCGGAGCAAGCAGATGCCCCAGGTGACCGCGGTGAAGAGGGGCTTGGGCTTGGGGGGGACGGGTGGGGAAAGGGAAGAAAAGGGGCCAGCCTCGGGGGTGAGGTCGAAGAAAGGGTGGGGGACACAAAGGTAGGGAGGGTGGGAGGAAGAGGGGGTGAGTAAGTTTGCTCTGGCATGAGCGCCCGAGGTGGGGAAGACCAGGCTGAGGCACCGGCTGAGCCACCGGCTGGGACGCGCAAGGCACTTTCTAGCAGCCTCTGCTTCTTCCTGTTTACACACACTGAAAGGAATTCGATCAGCGATAACCGTTTTTAGGCTGCTCACATGTAATTCCTTATACCTTTTTTTATGGACGAAATCCCGCGCCTCCACCCGATGTGGGCGTACGATAGGAGCGGCGGCGGCAAGAGCAGCGCGTCCCTTCGACACGTGTGGCTGCTGTTATTGTTATTATTATTTTTGTTGCTGCCACCGCGGTGTCGCACAGCGGCAGCAGATGTAACCAGGACTCGCAGGAGCAGCAGCACCTCCAAGAGCGGAGAGGATTAAGACGCTGCCGTTGTTGTTGTCCCTGCGGGCGCGTTTAGGGGGAGGGGTTGGGGAGGAGAGGGGTATCGCAAAGGGGCAAAGTGGCAGTGCGCGGAGAAGCACGCAATTGCAAACGAACCCTCTCCTCCCCCCCTCCCCTCCATCCGCCACTACAGGCGTGACGTATCGTAAAAGCGGCGCGGGGCGTGGCGCAGGGGCCTACCGCCGCCACTCCAGAGGGCTGTGATTAAACGCTAAAGGCTCAAATTAACAATCAAGGTGAGTGGCGCGGCCGCGCGAGCAAGCGCGAGGGGCCTAGTTGGGCACGCCGCGGCACCGCGGTGGGACCCGGGAGGTCGGCGGTCCGCGCCGGCCGTCATCCCGAACACGAAGCCACTCCTCGACCTCCCCAGCAATCGGCCTGGACGAGTCGCCTCGCGGACACCAAGCGCCTCCCCGACCTCCCCGACTGTCAGCCTGGACGCATCGCCTCGTGGACGCGAAGTCACACCTCGGCCTCCACAGCCGTCAGCCTGGACGCGTTCCTCCCGGACACGAAGCCCCTCCCCGGCTTCCAGCCAGACCTAAAGGACTCGCCTCTCTCTCTCTCTCTCTCTCTCTCTCTCTCTCTCTCCTCCACTGCCTGCTTGTAGACAAGCACGCTGCCGCCGGCCTGTAGGCAGGGCGCGACTCGTTATCGGCAGACTAGTCTCGCTGCGAATAATGAAATTCCGCGAGCCGTTCGTGCAGGGCGGACAAGCCGCGCCTATGAAGAGAGAGGCAAACCGTCAGCGAAGCGCGCGTGGCGCGGAGCCTCTCTTAAGAAGACGGCGTCTCAAAATTAGCACGAAAACGAATTAGCGAGCTTTTCCATTTTCACCCTCATGAATTTATTGAGCACGAATTTTTTTTGGGGGGGGGGAATTGACACAAGGCTACTCTCTCTGCGTCTCTCCCTCCGGCGTCGCGTCGACCATATCTACCATCTACCCGATCTAAGGTCACTCAAATCCCATCATCCATGGGCAGCTATTTTCGAACTCAACAAATGACAGACCCCCACCCCCGAGGAAATTTTTTTTCACCACCCTCAGTTATAGGTCTTATTTTTGTGAAACCCATGCCGCAGGTCTTTTTTCGATATGTCGCACCGTTTGCCGTACAGGGGGAGGGCCGTTTTTGCGACCTTTCCCGAAATTATCAGATTTTGCGACTTCCCTTCAAAATTTCGACGAAAACCGAAGTGATAGTTGGAAAGAGGACAAAAAAAGGAACAAAAAAGGTTCTTGAAATTTTTTTTTTGGAAAAAGTCCTAAAAAGTTATTAAAAGTTGAACATTTCAATTAAAGTTTAAAAAATGAGTTGCTTTATAGAAAACGGCGTACTATGGCTTAAAAGATAGCTTGAAGTGTCCCCTAAACGAAACCACCAACGACAAAAAGTATTTTTTGTCGTTCTCGAGATATTCCATTTCGCGTGCACCTCTGCATGGTACTTAAGTAGAGCTCCTTGGCCCCTGGCGCACCCCTGCTTCCCCCTCTCCATCTTGCGCCATGCACTGGCTCCACACCTGGCTTTTGCCTGTTTTTCCGCTATTCACCGTGTCCCATCCAGGCCCAGGCAACGCTTTGTAGGTCCTGGGTATTTCTAGATAGAGGGGGCCCACAATGATTTGGACCCACTGAAGACGCTGGTGCTCACAGCGACATCTTGTACTCCTCTTCAGAATGTATCAAATAGTTGGTCGCGTTCTACTCTAGGCCAACCGTCTTTCAGGCAGAGCGAGTAGGCAAACCCGCTCACACCGGCGTTTTCTGACTTTCCCATTATATGGCAAATTCTTTGTTTAGGCCTCTTTCGGCCCCTACTTGGCCTGGAGTGGAACGCGACCAACTATTTGGTACATACTAATGTCACTTTAACAATGACTACTCGTTCTGCCCGAAAGGC
>NW_026267273.1:520753-522483 GCF_000697945.3 Frankliniella occidentalis | reverse complement strand
TTAGGGGACACTTCAAGCTATCTTTTAAGCCATAGTACGCCGTTTTCTATCAAGCAACTCATTTTTTAAACTTTAATTGAAATGTTCAACTTTTAATAACTTTTTAGGACTTTTTCCAAAAAAAATTTTTCAAGAACCTTTTTTGTTCCTTTTTTTGTCCTCTTTCCAACTATCACTTCGGTTTTCGTCGAAATTTTGAAGGGAAGTCGCAAAATCTGATAATTTCGGGAAAGGTCGCAAAAACGGCCCTCCCCCTGTACGGCAAACGGTGCGACATATCGAAAAAAGACCTGCGGCATGGGTTTCACAAAAATAAGACCTATAACTGAGGGTGGTGAAAAAAATTTTCCTCGGGGGTGGGGGTCTGTCATTTGTTGAGTTCGAAAATAGCTGCCCCCATCATATTATTAAAGTTTTGCGACCGATCTCGGCCGATCTGACCATCTTACCAACCAATTACTATGCAAATTAGTGAGCGCCCAGAGTACAGGCGGGACGGACGAGCCGGCAGGCCGGATGGAGTGGACGTGTTCCTATCCCACTACCCCCTACCCCTAACCCCGTCAACATCAGTCCTCCATCACCCCCACCCACCGCTTTCTTCACTACTGGTGGTAAAAATATTTTACGATTCGGGAAAGTTGTTCAGCTAATTTACAAAGCAAAACAAATTCCAGTCGTGCTGTAAATTTCTCGAGTCCGTCTTTTGGGCGCGTCCTCTAGGTGTAAGTAGATCAGTCGGAATGCCTCGACGGGATCGGCACGCGCCGTCTTGGACATCACCGAGCGTGTTTCGCGAAAATAAAAATAAGCGGCGTCGGCGGAGTGTGGGCGGCAGGAGCGGCAGAGGCGCATTAAATGAAAGATGCTTGACCTCCTTTCCACGCTTATCCCCCGACCAGCGGCGGGGGCTGGGCGGCACCTCGCGCAGCCTGGCGCAGCCCCGTGCGGCCCGGCCCGGCGTGCCCCACCATGATAGTAGGACCTAAGATGGAGAACCGGCTTGGGGCCCCGATCCGCTACGCCACTGCACGTTGCGACGTGTAACTCCCGTTCAAGAGAACTTACACACTAAAGGAAAACTGTTTTAGAATCTAGAATGTCTGCTGATTTGCCGCATATAAAAATAATGTCAAACAACAGTCTGGAAGTGGAGATATGGAAGCTCAAAGTTACGCCACCGCTGTCGCGGAGGCGGCGCCTCTGAGCGCCACCGCCTGCTGGCAAGATCTTAGCCGTTCCGGGAGTGTTTTCTTTCTTCTTCTCGATCCTGGGCGTATTCTCGTTGTTTTTATTTCTCAAATAATGAAAATGCTGCACTATTGGGGGCATATTTTATGTCAAACTCTTTCTGTTATCAATATTTAACGTACTCGGAGTGGAAAAGAAGAAGAAAAAACTTCCGGAACGGCTAAGATCTTGCCAGCAGGCGGTGGCGCTCAGAGGCGCCGCCTCCGCGACAGCGGCGGCGTAACTTTGAGCTTCCATATCTCCACTTCCAGACTGTTGTTCGACAATTATTTTTATATGCGGCAAATCAGCAGACATTCTAGATTCTAAAACAGTTTTCCTTTTGTGTGTAAGTTCTCTTGAACGGGAGTTACACGTCGCAACGCGCAGTGGCGTAGCTGATCGGGGCCCCAAGCCGGTTCTCCATCTTAGGTCCTACTATCATGGCCCCACGGAGGACGGGGCGTGCCCTTGGGCGGGGCGCACCGCGGGCCGGGCTC
>NW_026267273.1:518238-520703 GCF_000697945.3 Frankliniella occidentalis | reverse complement strand
GGGCCCCAAGCCGGTTCTCCATCTTAGGTCCTACTATCATGGCCCCACGGAGGACGGGGCGTGCCCTTGGGCGGGGCGCACCGCGGGCCGGGCTCGGCCGGGCGGCCAGCTCCGGGGGACTCCCCGAGGCCCCTTCAGCCCCCCCGAAACCCCCGCTGGCTCGTGGCGTGTACGCGGCGTTCCCGGTAGCGGTAGTGGCCCCTAAATTTTGCATCGCACGCGGTAAAAGTTATACGCGCCGAAAAAAAAGGGGGGAAACTATAAGTGTTGTAAAAGGCGGCTGACAGGTGAGAAATGTCACACGATCAAGAGCGGGTGGCGGCGAAGAAAACCAATCCGAGAGGGGGGAGGGGGTGAAGTAGGCGCAGGCGAGCAGCAAAAGCACGGCGCCAGTCAAAGGAAACTGTTGTCGAAGAACCCCCGGTGGTGGGGGCGGCGTAGAGGAGGCCGGGTGACCCGGGCGGGGGTTGAGCTCGAGGGTGGGGTGGCGGGTGGGGCGCTCTAGCGTGTCCGCGCGCGTACAGGGAGCCCCCAGAGGCACACCCGACGGCTCGACCCCGGGCCTGGTCGCCACACCGCCCTCATATGGCCAACGCCGGGGGAGGGGGTAAAGTACAGGAGTAAAAACATTGCTTTCCGGCGAAACGTCCCAGACCTACTTTCTCGGGGTAGAGGCGGCCAGGCCGCCGCCAGTTAGCAGCTATAACTGGTCTGAATTAATGCCTTTTGCTCCTGCCTAAGGTCTACTCCCCCCCCCCCTCCTTTTCCCGTCGTAAACCTAACCGACCGAGACAAGGAATCCCTAACGCTATCTGCATGGCAGAGGGCCTTTGTGGTGGAGGGCACTGTGGTCAACTCGTCGTTTTTATTTAGAAGTTTTTTTTTTCTTTCCTTTAAAAAAAATAAATAAATTATAGTGTACATTTGGACTTCGAACGAGACTGGGAACATAACTGTCGATGACATTGCCAGTGGTTTAACAGGGGTCAAGTTTGAGTCCTGTTCGAGCCTTTTCTTTTTTTTCCTCCGCGCATTCCTTCGCAGTGGCGACACGTCACACGTCACGCCACCACACGCCACGCCACATCACGTCCTACTCCGAGGAACGGGTTGACGTCAACGGGTACCAGACACGACACGAACGGCTCGTCAACAACTTCCGGTCAAGTCGGACGGGAGGTCACCTCGGCCCGGGTTGCCTACCTCGCAGGCGCGTGAGAGGTCTGTTGCTGCTGGTGAAATCCGGTTTATTCGGTCTGGTGAACTGTCCGCGTCGTTTAACACAGCAGCCAGTCCCATGACTGGTGGCGCGAGAGACTGCCTACTGTTTATTGTTCGGCGAAGTGTCCGTCTGCCAGCCGTTAAATTTACTTGATGATCAATTAGGTAAAACATGGCGTCGGCCGCCGCAGTAGCTCCGCCGCGGGGCGCAAAGGGGGAGGGGGGGAGTAAGAGGAGGAGGGTCTCACCACCACCAGGCGAGGCGGCCGCCGGGCGGGGCAGGCAGTAGGCGCGTCATGTCGGGGTGATTTCCCATAGGAAGATGATTGGGTCATGATAGGCCTACCCCCTACAACCCCTCCACCCCCTCGCTCGCTCATCCTTTTCGGTGGGGTCCGGGCCGGTCGAGACTGCGCTGCTGCGCGCTGTGACTTGGGGGGGGGGTGGGGGGGGAGGGCAGTGAGCGTGGAGCGGTCCGGCCCCTCCCGCGCGCTCAGCCTCCTCCCCCCGAGGGTGAATCTCATTAGGCTTTTGGCTGAACGCGCCGGGGCAGGCATCCGGTACGTGCCCTTCCCCCCTTCCCCTCCTCCCTTCACCCGGTCCAACCCACCCACCCCCTTCTCACCCTCACCTTTGCGTTACCGGTAAGTCAAACAACACTGTTTCGGCGGCATCCGGCATCCCCCAGCCAAACCCAGGAGGGGGAGGGGGTAGGCAACCCCACCTGCAGCGGCGGTCCGCACGACTCCGTCCGTCCCTCCTCGCCGACGTTCTCTCTCATTCATTTCCCAGTTGTTCCCTTATTCCGACAGCACGGCATGTCCAACCATAGGGCGCCGTTGAACCCCACCATACATACTACTTCCGCAAACTTCACCCGGCCGGCTCTGGCCGCGGCGCCCTCTAGCGGCCGGGGATGCCATGCCAACTTGTAAATTTTAAATATTCATGGCCTGGTTTTGGGCCTAGGCGGGCCTCTCTAGGCAGAGGCCGCGGCTTGTTCGGGGCTGTACGAATTCCTCGCTAACCCCCTCCCCTCCCCCCTCCCACCACCACCCGTTTCCGAACACACCACTCGCTGCGGTACGCGTTTCGAAACGAATAATTGCTAGGCCCCCTATTTTCCTAATTGCCACTAACGCTGAAAGCTCCGATGGAATTCATCGGGATGATGGGACTCGGTCGGCGTTTACGCATCGCATTGGAGGAAGGGAAAGGGCGGGGCTGGGCAGGGCGGGGCGGGG
>NW_026267273.1:515191-516708 GCF_000697945.3 Frankliniella occidentalis | reverse complement strand
GTGAGGTGTAGTGAGGTGTAGTGAGGTGTAGTGAGGTGTAGTGAGGTGTAGTTAGGTATAGTTAGGTATAGTTAGGTATAGTTAGGTATAGTGAGGTGAATTGAGGAAATGAAGCGCTGTGAAGCTTAATGAAGCGTAGTGAAGCGGGCGTACGGACTAACCGCATGACCTTCTATCATGTGTGGGGCCCCGTCCCGTCAGGGAAGGGGGAAAAAAAGAGCATGTCAAAATGGAGCGGGACGTTATTGTCTTGCTCCTTTTCCACCGCCACACATGGCGCACGTGTGTGGGAGAGAGTGAGAGAGTGTGCGAGAGAGAGAGAGATAGAGGCAATAACGGACAATGACGGTACTTAGAGCGCGGTGAGGAGAAAAAAAAATCGCAGTTGTTTTCGTACACAACAGAAGCATCGAGGGGCAGTTTTTTACACTAACGGCTCGGAGGAGCCGAGGTGGAGACACACCGTCCACCCCACAGCCTCCTCTCTACATCGACTCTAAGGCCTGCCTGTCGGCGTTCGTTCCGCGCTCTAAAACACTGCTGCAAGCGCCGGCCCTGCCGGTGGCCCTGCTGCCGGTGGCCAGCGCAGCGCGTACCACCCGCCGCCCTCAAAGTTTGTCAATATACGTCGCTGGACGTGGCCTCTATATTTTTTGGTGGCCCTTCTCGCCCGTGGCCGAGAAATACTATGTGGCGCGCGATATGAACTATAGAAGGAGTAGGAGGGAGGGAGGGAGAGGGAGGGAGGGAGAGGTAGGGAGAGAGGAAGGGAGAGGGGGAGGGAGAGAGGGAGGGAGGGTGGTGGGCAGGGGGGAGGGAGAAGCAGCAAGTGCGGGTGCGAAGGAGACAGAAAGTGGCGGCTGCGAATAGGGGAAAGGAGTGGATAGGGCGTACCTCTGCGGCGGAAATGACAGCGAAAAAGAGTCGGAAGAGGAGGAGGGGAGGACAGAAGGAGTGAAAGACGTAGTGTGTGTGTGGAAGATACGGTGAGAGAGAGAGAGAGAGAGGGGAGGGGGAGAGTGGAAGAAGGTGGTGCGAGAAAAGGGCAGGGTGAACACGTTCCAGTTTAAACATCTCCGGGCCCCTCTTCTGGCCGCTTTCAACGCGCTGGGAAGGAGCCCGCCGCGGCGCGCCCCGCGCCACCACTGCAACAGAGTGCTGTTAAAGCACAAAAGTTTTTCCATCTGCCGCAGATGGGATTTATGACGTCAATATACGCGTCCGGGGTGACATTATAACCTCTTCGGGCCGCGGACGGACTACGTGATCAAGTAAGTGATGCGCCCAGGACGACAAGGGGGAGGCGCGGGCGTCGCCATGCTCGACTTCCGGCCGGCCGCCTCCTCTGCGACTTCCGGCGCCGCAGCCGGGCCCAGCGAGGGCCAGGGCAGGGGTTCCGGGTGAGAGTCCATGTCCGGGATGGGGACCATTCCCTGGCGCGACCCCGCGCTGGACGTCGCTCCTCCCCGCACCACTGGGCCGTTAGGACCCGGCAGCTGATGGGCGGGGCGGGGTGG
>NW_026267273.1:513786-515041 GCF_000697945.3 Frankliniella occidentalis | reverse complement strand
GGCGGGGCGGGGCGCGGCGGGGTAGGGTCCTTAGGGAGTGCCGGCCAGCCGGGCCCGCACCACCTGCACGGACACAACAAGTAATGCACGGCGGTACGCTCCACTGCCTCCCCTCCTCCCTATCGCTGCCGCCGCCGGGCCGGGGGCTGTCCTCCCCTCGACGGACACGGGCGGCGCCGGGCCGACAGAGGGGAGCAAGGAACCAGAGGGACTTGCTGTTCGCTCCCGTCACGTAGATTGCTGTCGGAATAACTATTCCGGGCGAGGGGTGCCAGGAGGGAGGAGGGGTGCGGAGCAGGAGGAGGGGAGGGTGGGTTCGAGGGGGCGCTTTTCATTCACTCAAAAACTTGTCTTGTCGCTGTGCCGCGGGGCGTTCGTTGGCCCTCGGGCAATCCAATTTTATGACACTTCGTCTATTATACTACTTTGCACCTCACAGTCTAGACCGTTTCCTTTCACCAGCCGACTGGCACGTACCCGCACCCCTTCTTGTTCCGACACTCTATTCAGTTCATGGTTTTTGGTGCGACACATCGACACACACACGAGACCGCGTGCGAGCGGAGCGGGCCACTCCCTCTCTGTCCGTTGGCTGCATCGCCCCCCAAGCTCCCTCCACTTTGCACCCCCTCGCCGCCCCTAACCCGAGACCCCGGCCCAAGACCCCCGGCCCAGCCGCCCCCGAGCCCTGCCCCTCAGCCCCTCCCCGACTATAGCAATGAGTCGCATCCTCCGTGGGAGGAAGTATCCCTGCGGGGTGATTATTCGCTGCCCGGGCCCGGCTAATAGACCCCTCACTCTCTCGCTCTCTCGCCCCCCTCCGCCGCGCACCCCGCCACGCCACCGCAGCCGGGGGAGAGGTCAGACCCGCACTACCAGTGCCACTCGACTACTTACTACCCGCTAGCCGGCGGGCCCACCGCGCGGAACCGCCGGGACGCACGCTACATGAGAAACCCGCTCCCTGCTGACCCGAAGGCGGTGGCGGAGCCGAAACCAGGGCCAGGGCCGCACTGGTCTACATGCAAGCTCTTGTTGTAGGATCACGGATGAAACGAAGTCTTGGTTTTCAAGCAGCCGAGCAACTCTTATGGAGAAAATACACGGGAGCGTCTTGTTTTTACCCGAACTGCTTGAAAACCAAGACGCCGCTTTTAGCGTGATGGATAGATAGATAGATAGATAGATAGATAGATAGATAGATAGATAGATAGATAGATAGATAGATAGATAGATAGATAGATAGATAGATAGA
>NW_026267273.1:506808-513736 GCF_000697945.3 Frankliniella occidentalis | reverse complement strand
TAGATAGATAGATAGATAGATAGATAGATAGATAGATAGATAGATAGATAGATAGATAGATAGATAGATAGATAGATAGATAGATAGATAGATGGACAAGCTTCGGCAAGCAGTGACCTGAGAGTCTGTTTGGCGGGAGAAAGGTAGTAGGGCGGTAGGGCGGGGAGCGGTATGGCGCCGGGGCGGAGATCTGCCGCTTGCGGCGAATGGGCCAATACTGTAATGGAGCCCAGCAGACACTACAACACACGATCGGCCTCCAACATACCTCGCTGAGCACGACACACACGACTTACGGGGGAGGGGAGGAGGGAAACGCGAGGGGCACACAACCACCCGGATGAGGAGGGGAGCGCACACCGGAGCTGGGAGGGCTAGGGGAGCGTGGCGGGAGGGCATGCCTTAAAGAACGCCGCGACGGAATGGGGCTTTAGCGGCGAGAAATGAGAGGCGCAAAGGGTGCGCAAAGGCGTTGCAGAGCAGAGAGCACGACGGTGGGCCCCAAGCCGGTTCTCCATCTTAGGTCCTACCAAGTGACGAGGGCGCCTTCGTAAGCAGGTGCGGAAGCGTGCGTGCGCGGTGGCGTCGGGCATGACACCCCGCTTGCTTGTTCTTCTCAATCCGATGAGCGAGCCCGCCGGCCCGGACCCGCCCGTCTGACGCTGTCCAAACTCATTTCCGAGAACGTGCCTCCACTCCTCGGAGGGGTGTTCTCTCTCGCGCGCGCGCCCCGCCGCGCCGCGCCACTCCGTCTCTGTCACATTATTGTCCCATGCGAGAAGCGCGCGCAGTACTGCTGCCCCGGCGTGGCGGGGCGGGGCGGGGCGGGGCGGGGCGTGGCGTGGCGGGGCGGGGCGGGGCAGGGCGGTACAAACAAACGGGTCGTGCTCAACAACCAAAGCCATAGTGGGCCCCGTGGTGCAGGGCGTACGGGGCGGCGGGGGCGCGGGGAGGGGGCGTTCTTCCTCGTCACCCCTTCCGTCAAACGGACGACGCCCCCGCGCGCCTCTTCGAGGAGCCGCCACCTCTCCCGCCTTCCCGTCGCCCCGCCTCTCCCCGTGCCCCGCGCAGTTCGTACAACCGCTGTGTGTATAAGCTATTACCGTTACCATGACGACGCCGGTACGTATACTGGGATCGTAATACGAAATCGTGCAGCAGCAGCAGCAGCAGCGGACCACCTACTACTGTCTGGACCAGCCGGTCGGCTCGCCTCTGCTGGCCACCACTCACTCGGCCCTCGCTCTCTGTTCCCCACTCATACACGCACACACATGGCACACGCGCGCATTCCGCCCCATACCTCTCACGCCCCTCCTCTCACTTCGTTCGCCCCCCAAGAGCCAAGAGCACGTTTCTCCGGAGCAAACGGCAGCGGCGGCGCTGGCGGCGCGGGCGGCTGGATCGGTAAGTGTTTCTCAGCCCCCTCAGGAATACCCCGGGCCGTGGGTGCAATCAGTGATTCGAGAGGCGCCGAGCCGGGCCGGGGGACACCACACTGTGATGTTATAATAGGATATACTTCAGAGATGTGTGCTGTAGCGGAAGAGGAGGGGCGAAAACGGAAGTCAGAAGAAGACGCCAAAATTTGTCATGTTCACGTTTTGGACACCTGACCAACTTTCCGAATACGGGCCGCAAACCCGAAACACCTGGACAGTAGTTTCTCATTACTCTTCATTTCCGACATCCTGCTTTTCTTGCGTGCATCTCCCTTCCGCCAAGGCGGAGCGTATTTGGACGCGAAGAAAACAATCTTTATTCTTGAAATGGCTAGGTTACGGGCGCGGTTACGGGTCACGATCATTGCTTCGTGGTCACCAAGATAAAGTTCACGTAAAACGAAAGGCAAGAAGGACATATGCGCAGTTTTTGTTCGCCCATTCATTCATAAGAAACACGAATCGTGAAGCAGCATGAACGCTGTAATCGAATGTAAACAACCCATTCGCTTGAACCAACAGGCCTGTCGCCCGGTCCGAGCCAAGCCGGCTCTTTTGCCGTGTCCCTCCTCTCACATTGACGTTGGATTGTACAACAGAGCAGTGCGTCACTCACGTGGCTCCATGGCTGGTGCCGGGGCCGGGGGGCTCGGGGTGCTGCTGGCGGCTCAGCCGGCGCGCCCGCTGCTCCGCCGGCTCGCGATCCTCGCGATGTTCAGCACGCCGCTCGCGATGTGGGCGGCGCGGCGACGCCCCGCAGGAGCAGCAGCGGAGGGGGTGTCGGGCTCTGCGTGCGCCCTGCGCGGCCGGCGAACTGCGACTGGCCGCGGCGGGGCGGCGCTGAGGGAGCACTGCCTCGCCCGGCCGGCACGCCCCACGCCGCCCCACCCCACCCCGCCACGCCACGCACCGGCCCTCCCCCACGCCACTGCTCAGGCTCGGGCTCAGCGTTCAGAGTTTACTTACTGAGCGGGGTACAGCGTTAATCAATTCATCCCCAACATGTTTGAAGTAAATCAAAAGTGGCGACCCTGGGCTGGGCCCCAACACATGATGAGCACTGCTCAAACTTGTAGTTCGGATGGGAACCCATGGAAATCCAAGTGTTTGAATGCCGTTCACTTGTGGGTGAGGAAATAAAATCGCTCACAAGCAGGTGAGCGAATAAGACTTCACCATCTCTATTCGCACAATTTACCATTCAAACAACTTTGCAAAGAATTCACACACATTGAGTGGCATAGGAAGGGAATGACAGCTTAAATTGAGCAGGTGACTGTTTCCTCTGATGGAACTCCAAAACGCATCTCAAACATCAAATTAGATTATTTTGTTGAAATTAAAGCTCTCTCACCCACTGCTAGTGTTACACAATTATGGATGAATTCAACGCAGAAAACTTTACCAAAGTCAGATTAAGACTGTTGCGCAAGAAAAATGTCATGGTGCATTAAAACAATGCTTGCAATGTACCAGAACATATTGCATCATCCAGGCAACTTAGACTACAGATGACAACTTACTTGAGCAACTGAAGAGGCTGTGGGGTAGGGTGCAGTAATCGATGGCACTATGAGCTCCTAACCCCAACACCACCGGTTCATGCGCAGTTTAAACTACTGCCAATCGGAAAACATATCGGTTTTCCACAGAGAATGAAGCACAAATTTGAGGAGATCTTAATCCGGAAGCAGCATACACTGACACCAAAATGTTCCACAAGGAAAATTAATTAAAGTTTGACGATAAAAACATTACTTGGGCGACGGCGACGCCAGACGAGTCGAACGCGACGCGAACTGCTTTGGTTTTGTTGTGCCAGGGAAGGCGGGTGGCGCGCTCTGGCGTGCAGCAGCGCGGCGATTGTGAAACTCGAAACAGATTTGGCATTCCCTCTTACTTCTAAATTTCTGATGGTGGAGTCCTAGCTTAAGTGAGCTTAGGGGTGCCGCCATGATGGTCAATACTGACTCGGGTTTATCTGGTTTATCCTAGGGTTTATCCACTTTCTGCCTCACCTCGTATGAGGGGGGGGGGGGGCAAAATTGCATACGTTGGTTAAACAGTACTGACCCACCCGGACCCACCTCAGGCCATGGAGATCTAGATCGGTTTATGAGGCCAGATACGCAGTCCTCCGATACGCACGGCAACCACAGCAATAAGTGCCAGGAAAGGGGAACAGCTACGCCCGATTTTCGAGTTTGTCGGTCAGAACCTAGCCAGGAACGCCAGGAAGGCCTCGGGCGCAGTTCGTCTTAGAAAAATATGGTTCCCGATTTTGATTTGAACCACGACCTGCGATTTACTGAGATAACTTTAAATCGGACCGGGTAAAAAACTAAACAGCACATACTAGTATGTTCTGATTAAATCTGCCAAGGTCTAAAATGTTTCCGCGCCTCAGTTACCATCGACCATGGACGCTTCCTCTCTGTACGTCTGTCTACCTGCCCACCCGCCCACCCGCGTAGGCGTACCACGACACGGAAACTCTTGCAAGATTTCCAAACTTGAATTGAATTTCCCGGCAGGCTCCCCCTCGAGAGAGAACAGAGGTGGGCGGTGGTAAATCACTGGGGCTGTGACGGCATCGGGGGGCTCAACATTCAATAATTGTTGGACCCCCCTCCCTGTCCCTTTCCCTCATTCCGGCACCTCCGGCACCCTGCGAACTGGTTCGGGCAGAGGGGGTACGTAGGGGTAGGTGTGTGACGAAGGTGAGGCGTGGCGTTGACCTGCCCCCCTCCGGTCCACCCTGTATATCACACCCCCTCGCCACCCCCCCCCCTCATCTGCTCCCCCCCTTCCCCCTCTGATTCTGATTGCTTTGATCGCAAATAGTTTCTCTGCGTTTCTGATGCTGTCAGCGCGACTCGATTCTAATTTCTTGTCACGTTTGTTTGGGATAATCGACAGCTATCCGCACACACAACTGACCACTACCGACCAGCGCCAACCCCTCCCCGGCACCAAGAGGGAGCAGCAGCATCTGTCGGCCACCGCCAGCGAATCAACGCTCCCAATTAAGCGAGGACCAAACCAAAGGGGCATGTTCATAGCAAGGGTGTCCTTTAGTTTCGCACAGGTAAACTAACTATGGCCCATACTACACGGGCACCAATTTTTCGGGAAACACAATCTAAATATAGGATTACTTGTGGTCTTTAGGCTGATGTAATTATCGACAGTGTGCTGGGCTCGGTGCTGGGTGTTATTGGAAGGCTGGTCCTGTGACAGGTCGCGGGGGAAGGGAGGGGGGTAGGGGCAGCACAGTTCGCCGGAAAGTGGAGGGTTGGTTCGAGAGTGAGCAAGCAGTTTGTCTGGGAGCAGCGACCCCCATCCCCCGGCCGTCGAGCCATCGATCTCATTACCAAAATTACCGCAAGAAAGGGTGTTGTGCGGCAGTTTTACGACGCGACATCTATCGGCATTTATTTTCCCCATTTTATTGTCGTAGCAGCAAACGACTATACCACCACGCAAGGCAGCCATAAATATGTTGTAGTGCGAAAGGTAGGGTACGGGTGTACTATCGGATGCGTCGCCATTTCAAATTACTTTTTTAACCTTTTTTTCCTTGATGAAAATGGGACATCGTGTCGTGTAAAGTTATCAAAGGTGTTGACCGTAAGTAATCTACTTTAACTAAGCCTATGTCTTCCTACTACTTGTCTAGAAGCAAAAATGGTGGCGGGGAGAGGGGGGGGGGCACGAGATGGGAAAGGTCTAGGCGTTATCTCGTCGCAGAATAGAAATGTTCTGCGTGTAAAACACATGGGCGGCGCTCTCCTCTTGGCATTCCCGCCGGGGCGCGCGCCGTGCCGAGCAAGCCCGACTCAACAACAACTTCACTTTGAACGTGGCCCATTCATCGTGTAATCTGCCCGGGATCTCCACATCATGTGCCGGTGCTTGCTATGGAGCCTCGTGGGTGGGGGGGGGGGGGGGGTCGTGGTGATAGGCCCAGCGAGGGGGTCATGAACTTACACTCAACCTTACCCGGCCGCCGCAAAGCGCTGCGTCGGCTGTTTTAAGGCGAACGGCTATATACGTTTTCCGAAAATATAGTGCTTGCCCACGCTCGGTTTTATTGGGAACCTGGAAGGCGGCAGAGGGGGGCAATTTTTTTTTCTGTCATAACGCACTGTGTCCTTTGGTCCCCATGGCAATTCGGCGTCAACCTCTATCTAGGTGAAACGTCGACTTTCACATTCATTTTCGGCGTGTTCAAGAGAACGTAGTAAAATTCAGTCGTAATTTTCCAAGACTGATTTTTTCGTCTCGACGGAGTACCCTATGCAGTCCTTGGTCTAGATCCATCCCATGTTTACTTCCATTCGCACTGGGGCGGGCCCGTAAGGAAGCGATCGGCCGGTGTTTGCAGTACATCGAGGTCAGACCAGCGAGGTGTTTGCAAGCTGAGGCCTATCGGGCCTCCAGGCCTTTCGCGCGGTTCTCCATCCTCCGGAGCGCGTCCTGGTCCGGTCCTCCTTCCTCATGGCACTCTGGTGGGTCGTGACGGCCGGCCGGCACAGCTCGCGATGACCCCTTCCTCCTGGTCCTGGTCCTCGAGCGAGCTACAGGCAACCAGGCCAGTGGGTCACGGCGTGGGCAATACGTGCGGCCGCCGCCACTCGTTGGAGGCGCCGAGCCGGCTGTGTACACGTGGCAAACAGTACGCCTACGGCCGCCCGAGGCCGACCCAGCGGATATCGCAGATCCGAGCGGAGCGGCGACGCCTGACCGAGCTCCGCCGAGCCCCCCTGCAGCTTCGTGTCCTGGACCGGCTGCGCGCCGGCCCCAGCCGCCCCCCATCCGTTTGGGGTCGCGGCGCGCCGTCTGCCAGCCCGGGCCGGACCGCCTTGGAATTTGAATAATGTTTTTATGAGGAACACGAGGCAGCTGTCGTGTTACCTTGTTTTTGTGATGTGGCCTCCTCCCCGGCCTTTGGCATCCGGCCGACCGGGACAGGGGCCCGGCCCCCGAGGGGTCCCGGCCGGCCGGGCGGCGCCCACCCCCCGCCACCCCCTGACCCGCGGGTGGGCCGCCACCCCTTGGCCCGCCTGACCGCCCTCTGTCGCCCTCCTGGCCCCCGCCCGCGGGGGTGAGCAGAGGGATGGACCTCTGCGCGCAGGCCGGCCCGGCCTGAGGATGTAATCGACGGGTCTTAAGACGGACTCCGCTGCCGCGGGGAGGGAGAAGTAGGGGGGGAGGGGGGGCTTATCTACCAGCGTGAACAAAGCCCCGAACCGTGCGTCGCGCACCCCTCGTCGTGGGGAGGCGGGGAGGGCAGGCCCCTCCGGGGCGCGCTGCGGGGGCCGTGCGCGCTGCGGCCGCCCTCCTACGGCTGCGACGGTGCTGGGCCCTGCCGGGGCCCGCGGCCCCCTCGGCCGCCTCCCGTCCGTCATTAAGGACCCCCTGACGCCCCCGCGCCCCCCGCTGCCCTCTGATCCCGCGCCAAGATCGAAGGGGCGGCGGGGGCG
>NW_026267273.1:504683-506509 GCF_000697945.3 Frankliniella occidentalis | reverse complement strand
CGGGGCGGGGCGGGCAGGACGGCGGACGCTGATCCAATTACCGCGGCAGCGCGTGGTCCGTGGCCGGACAGGAGGCGGCCCGGCGGCCCGGCCGTGTGCGGTGATTAAAGAGTTAGTTGATTGACCTCTTTCCGTTCACCCCCACCCTCTCCCCCTTCCCACCAGCCCTAGCCTCTCTCTCTTCCCCAATCACCTCGACTTAGGGGTAAAAGAACTCTCTCTATCCCTCTCGCTCACTCTCTCTGTGTCTTTCTCTTGTCTCCTCCCTCTCTCCCTCCCTCTCTCCCTCCCTCCCTTCCTCCCTACCCCTCCCTACCCCTCCCTTGCCCTACTATTTCCCAGTTCTATGATAAGGTGCCTGCAGGGCAGGGCCTCGCGCAGCAGTTAGAACGATCGGAAGACAAACATTGTCTACTACTTCTTCTTGTTCTTGCAGCGGCGCTGGCTGGGCGCTCGCGCTCGCGCGGCTCGCGTGTTTCTCACTCCCAGTTGTTGTTGTAGTGGTATACCCCGTCGCGCTGTGGTGGCCCCTGACATTATCGCTGCCAAAGAAATAAGCACCCTACACTGCATCTATGTGTTTCTTTATTTCGGGTGGGTAGGGGGTAGGGGGTAGGGGGACGTACAACTATACACTACTACTGGCATTGCAAACAAAACAAATAATATCGCCCGCTGAATGCGAGCTCGGCGCGCAGCGAGCGGGAGTATTCAAAAGGGAAGTCGTGGCCGTCGGTGCACGACACAGCCAAAGTAGTGTGCTGCAGAGTGCATACAAGCACACAGACACACACACACACACGTACACTCTCACTCACACACACGCGCGCACACTTTGCAGTGGGTAAACTTGGCCGAACTAACTTGGTAACTCGCTTCCGCCCTTTCTAGTAAAACACAGAGCGATTTCCTAGCGGGCCTGGCGTGGCCTGGCGCGGCCCTTGACTTGCAGCGCCCCTCGCTTGCCTTTCAAGCTCGACCTCACCTCATGCTTCTCTTAGTCTCGAGGGGTTTTAGAATAATTGTTACTTTACCTCTCTAAAGATTTAATCAAGAGTGTTGCAGGCTATAGGACAACCGATAGAACAACCAACAGACACATGTGTCTGCAAGGAGGGCCAGCAAGATGCAACCGGATGCAACGTAATTTTCAGTCATTTTTGTTCTTTTCTGATGGTTCGGAAAAAATTGCTCTTTTTTCATTTAACTTTCTTTTAAAGAATCTCTGCAACAAGATTTTTCGTGAGGATCCGCTTTACGTTTTCTTCAGCAGTTGAACCACACCTCGCCCGCAGAGGACACACAAACGCATCATCATCGAACTGAAGTTCGTTCTGTTGGTGACGTTGTTGTTTTTTTTTTTAAATTGAACATTGCGACGGTTTTTTTTATTCGCTCTCGCCCGCCACACCACGCCACGCTGCTGCCTCTGGTCTCATTACCGCCCCCAGCGCACCCCGCGGGGGAGTGTATTGATTCTCCCGCGGTCCTCGCGGTGTCCTCCCTGCGGTCCTCCCCTGAGGGGGCGGCGGGCCGAGGCTTGGGTGCGGCGGGCCGGCACCAGGAGCCACAATGCCGCACAAAACCGTGCGCAAATTAATTTTATTTCTCGCGTCTTACTTACCTCTGTTCTGTAGATTTCAAATCTTGGCGCCGCGCGCGGTCTTGCTTTGCTGCGGTGCGTTATCAAAGTAAGCAGCACGCCGCTGCCCAGCTATGCTGCCCGCTGGGGCGGCTTTATTCATTTCGCCAGCAGGTCACGGTGAGGGGCGGAGCGCGGGGGCGGCGGCGGCGTGGAGAGGCAGTGCAACCCCTTTTGGCGGGGG
>NW_026267273.1:504008-504458 GCF_000697945.3 Frankliniella occidentalis | reverse complement strand
CACCCCCTCGGCCCTCATCCCCGGCGGCCGACCCTCCAACGCACAGTGCTAGAAAACACGCTCTTTCTCTTGGGGTGATTTTATTTTCGAATCAAAATTGTTTGTGTATATTTCAAAAAACGAAAGTCAAGAGAACAATGATGTTGACTGTATCCAACGAGTCATCATGCACCTCACGGAGAGTTGCCACGCCTTGGTGGATTTCCTCGATTTTACGAAAAGGGTTTGTTTGTTTTTTCTTGACTCGATTTTCTCTTGATGCACTCTTCTTGTGAGGAGTGCCGGGGGTGTGGAGAAACGGAGGCAGGATGAGGTGGAGGGGGGGGGGAGTGAGTTTCCGGGATAGTGACGTGCGAGGAGGTAAAGTGAATCGTACATCAAGCATGCGGACCACGCGCCTTCAGCTCATTCGCCCTCCACCCTTAGACGCCCTGCACCCGCTCAACCCCC
>NW_026267273.1:501014-503625 GCF_000697945.3 Frankliniella occidentalis | reverse complement strand
CTCCCCAACAACCCTCCTCTTTTCCACTACCCCCCATTTCGTTTGACGCCGCCGTCGTCGCTTCTCGCCGCCCGCTCCCGCTATATCACATAAATATATACGGAGTACCCTCTTCATATGTGCCCCCCTAACACACACGCACGCACGCGCGCGCACTCACACACACACACACACACACAAGAGAACACGCCGGCCCCCGGTGGTTGCTTTGGCGGCGTTATCCGGACCGGGCTTAGCCACCAGCGTGTGGAAGCCGCCGCTCGTTCGTTGCCCCGGGGCGGGAATAATGTGAGTCTGACGGATGCGTGGCACTTAACCCCGTCATGCTCATGTGCGCCGCCGCGGAGAGCCCACGCGGCCCTCCCAAAGGCCGCGAGCACCCGCCCCGCGCACGTTCTTGGTGTTGGCGGGCCGAGGTGATCCACCCGCTGTACAGGTAGGCCAGGAAGTTTAATTCACTACAATTTTTTCTGTGTACTCTCAAATTTTAATTATTTTCTTAATTTAAAAAAGAAATTGTCTGATTTTTTCCTTAATTCTTTTTGAATGTTTTCCTAGGTTTTTGCAGGGTGTGCATTTCTTGTCATTTTTGTTTGGTATTTTTGTTTTTCGTGTGAAAACAGCTGCAGAGAGATAACTTCAGCGACTATGCGCTGTTATCTTTAAATCACAGCGCGATGGAAAGGCGAACAACTGTACAAAGGGGAAAAAAAACCCAAATGGAATGAAAGATTAAAAAAGACGAACTATAAAACCCAGCACGCGCGCGCGTGGATGGAACATCCGCGCGACCGTTGTTCGTTTCTTCTCCTTATCTGCGACCTTCCCGCCTGCTAATTTCTCATGGCCACGCGGTCGACCGTTTATATCTGCCAATCTACAATGGCAGTTATGGGTGGGAAGAGGAAGAGGGTGGGGGGGATGCCTCGAATAATATTCTTTCACATTTCTCATTCGGCCGGCTGGAAAAGAAAGTAAAAGGGATGGGCGGCGCGGCGCGGGGAATCGAATGAGTGCGAGGGAGAAAGTGACGACGGCAAGGGTCGGGGCAAGAGGGCGAGCGAGAGAGAAGGAGAGAGAGAAGGGACGCTGGGTGGGCCTGCTCAGCCTCTATGACCTTGGGACTGATTGACAAAGGCACATTATTCATTTGTAGGGTCCACTCACCCTCTCCCCCCCCCCCCTCCCCACCTTCTCCATTTCCCCGCGTTCGCGCTCGCGCCGGGCAATACGTCAGCTGTCCGCGCTCGCCGACTTTACTTCCGGTTCCGGTTGGCGAAACCCCGCGCGTGCGCTAGACAGGGCATGGCCACGCCGGCCCGCCCTGCTGCGTATATTTTGCGAGGTATTTGGTATTTCGGCGTGTTTCTGTTTTGCGCGCTGGTTGAGGCTGCTCCCCGGTCATTGGCCAGCACAGGATGGGTGGGTGATGTGATACCTCGCGTAACAATTATAAACAGTAGACGTCGCTGAGCGGTCCTTTAAAGGAGGGGGAAGGGCTACAAATATCATGGGCCCCTCGCTAGGCTTCCGACCGTGCACCATTGCAGGTCATAGACACCACATAATTTTTGTACCCCGTTCAAAACATATCGTGTTGGGATGGGGTCCCTATGATTTCAAATGACCCTATGAACCTGGTGAAAGGGGCCATAAAGACCCATAATATTTGTAGTACCCCTTCTATCGCATGAAGTAGGCCTATGTGTGCAGTGCACGATTCCTTAAAGAGAAAAAATAATTACACATAATTCGCCCACTTCTCGAATATCGTCGTATGTATTTGTTTGTATAAACTCCTAGTCGTAGGCCCCCTACGCGGCCGTGCCGGATACCGCCGCCGGGTTGCTCGCCGGCAAAACTTTACGGCGTGACCGATGGGGCGCATCTGGCTGTGTGATCTGAGCGCGGATCTGACAGGAGGCGGGGGGCTGCTGGTTCGCTCGCGCGCCGCACTCGGCCGCAGAGACTAACGCCATCCACTTCCGGAACAACTCACTCGCTCATTCCGACCTGCTATACCACTATACAGTCGTGTCGTGTCAGTCAGGGCGCCGCCGCTGGAGGCTCTGGGGAGGCTGCGGAGCACGTCCCGGCGCGGCCCGCTATCCAGAGTGGAGCGGCGCGTGGGAATAATATTTCGCGTGTCGGCCTCAAACAGGCCGCCTCTATACACATCTACACGCGCCGTAGCAGTACTTCCGGTGCCTGCCTATCTCCCTTTTGTTTACGCGACTACCGCCGCCGGGCCGGGGCTGTATGGACCCAGGACGACGGGGCCTTGCCTGATGAGCGATGTGCGCCGTGACTATGCCGCGCTCCGCAGCAGCAGGGGCAGAGGAGAAGGGCAGCGCCTACGATAAGAAGGGATTGTCCGGGAAGAGCGTCCGTTTTTCTCCGATTCAACCGAAGAATTACTACTGGAGCTCGGCCCCTGCGAGACTCAGGGTAGGCCTACCCGCGGCACACGCATGCGCTGCACGCAATATGTTGCCTACCTGGCAGGCGCTATCAGAACTGAAGCATCGCCTTCCTGCTGCCCCCATGGACGGACAGACAGACAGACAGACAGACAGACAGACAGACAGACAGACAGACAGACAGACAGACA